>NC_056743.1:905174313-905381813 GCF_019279795.1 Protopterus annectens | reverse complement strand
AGAACTAAAGTCAGTGTTAAGTGGAGTTAGAGTTGCCACCCCTCCATTTTTTTTCTGGACTATCCGGAAATCAAACTGATTCTTTGGTAGTCCGGAAAGCACTGTACAAAAAGGAAACGGACTGTCGGAGTTTGTAAATCGGCTGATTTACTATGCTTTATTTATTTATTTATTTATTTATTTATTTATTTATTTATTTTTTACAGAAAAGCATAGTAAATCAGCTGAAAGCAGGCAACAGGAATGAAAAAAGAGGGCATTCCTCACTGAGTGATGTTATCGTGACATCACAAAATGGGCATAATGTGGACGGAGGAGGGGGTGGGGTGGGCAGGGTTACTGATGACATGAGGGGTGTGGCTTTACTCCGGTTTTAGCCACGATGAAAGGTGGCAACCCTAGGTGGAATAATAGAATTTCACTGAAATTCAAGGCATGTTGATGATGGGGTTGGGGGACTTGATGCATAATTTGTAATATTGGAGACATATTTCATGGAACAAGGAAAAACATATCATTAAAGAAGGGTGATACCTGGAGAAATATAAAAAATTGTTTGGACCGCGAGATGTTGGCAATGCTATGGAAAAGGTAGAAAATTTATGTACTTTTCCCAATAGGCAGTACCTGGGCAAGGTTAAAAAGATTTTTGGATCCTTATCAAATTATCAAATGAACACATTGTTGAATGTTATATGGTAGAATCCGTATCATTTATAATGCAGTCCTTCGAACCATTCTGACTGAGGTTGCATTATTGTAGAGATCAGGAAGTCTGGCCTTTTCTCTACTGTAGCGCGATCTCTGAGTCTGTATATATAATTAGCAGGGGTGTTGGGGGGGCGCAGGGGGCTTGCCCACCCCGCAAACACAGTTTTTGTGGCGGGTGTTGTGTTTGTGGTACATTTTTTCCCAATGGGCTGCATCGTCGATGATATGGATTTGACTATATCCTGTTCGACGGTGTGTCCATTTGATTATTTGATAGGGGCCCAAGATTTTCTACATCAGTAGAACATGTAAAGCTGATAAGCATATCAGAGGTGCATCCAGTTATCCTCCCAAACCATGATTTACGAAAAGTGCAATTGGAAAAGTCCGAGAAGCCTAGGGGTGAGAGGCACTGACATTTCTCAGTGTAAACTGGCATTTCCCAATACGTTTGATTAAAGGGGCAAGCTATGAAGATTGTATAGTGGAACTAGTTAGAGATGCAGCAGTACAAGTTCAAAGTATATATTTCAATTTGGGGAGAAATTGGGATGAAATAAAGATGAATTTTAGAACATTAGAGGCCATAAGAAAAGGGGAGCTGTGGGGGGGAAATGGTATTAAGTACTATATAGGGAGGGCTTGGTAGCTGTTAATTAAGTGTAGCATAACATTGATAGATTAAGTAACTGAGAATCTAGAAATAATACAATGAGTTAAAAGGCAAACTTCAGAGTACGTCGACAAATTAAATGGTGTACAGAAAACAGCATTGAAGGAGTTGTATTTTGAAAGCCATCCAAGAAATATGAAATACTTCTTCCAGAAATTAAAGCAATAAAAGGTAGAAATATTTATTGCAAACTCTGAAATAGTAAATTAAGAAGAATATAAACTGAAATGGATGATATCTTAGAGGTCTTGAGGAATTCTGTTGAGCTTTTATATAGGGAGAAAAGAAGGGACCAGAACATTTCATTGAAAGAATGCATATTTATGTGAAGTACAGATGCCTATGATCTTGGACCCATAAGGTAGGAAGTTAAAGGAGAAACTCCACTTGTATGTCAAGTTTTTCATTCCAAAGAGTGATTTTCTGTCTCTAACGTTCAACACCACATAAGTCATATACAGTAAAAGCATAATTTAATAATTATTCTATTTGTTTTATGTCTGAACTTATTTCTGTTTGCCATTCTTTACTGCTTTTGTCCCGCCACCTGTTACATCACAAAGACGTCTAAGAGTAGTAGAGTAATTACATTAGATCACTTTTTCCACCTACAGAGCCATTAAAGAAAACAGTGAGTCTTAAACAGTGGCATTTAAGTGTGCCTTATCAGTCGCACATTGCCAGCATCTCTCCTCAGATAATGTGTAGCCTGGAGTCTGAACAGCAGAACGGCTTTCAAGATTAGATTCAGATGCAAAAAAAAAAAAAAAAAAAAACTTGCACTTAGATTATCAGCTTTATTTATTTTACATTTGTTATCCGGGATGGTCCATCTGGATGAATGTCCATTTTCAGAGGAGCCCGGGGAGAAAAGCTCCAAGGTACATGTACACATTACAGTTATTAGCACAATTAGTGAATGGCAATTACACACAGATTACAGACAAAGGAATACAACAATCGCATGACACCTGAGACTTACAAATCAATGCAAGCATGTATATACAGGTAGTAATGACATATTACCTTCAGGATTAAAAATACATTGAGTAGCTTTAGTTACAATTTACCCTTTGTTATCTGGAGATGGGTGGCCGAAGAAAGGACATTTCTAGAGGAGAGGTATGCGAGATGGGCAGGGCACTAGTCAGGGTTGGTACAGGGGCATATCCAGTGTGATTTGAGGTGATTCTTAAGCTTGTTTTTAAATACTGTTGGTGAAGGCTCTAGGGTCAGGTCAGCTGGTAGTGAGTTCCAGTTTTTTCCGACAGAGTTGGCAAAGAGAGAGTTGCCAGCAGCGTGGTTGAATTTGATTGTTAGAAGTAGGAGTTTGGTGGAGGAGCAGCGTGGCCGATTGTTGCTGTATGGGCAGATCATTTTTTTAGGGCAGGGGTATTTTCTGGCTGGTAGAGGACTTTATGGGCAACTGTGAGCTGGTTGAGCTGTAGTAGGTGAGGTAGTTAAAGCCAGCCTAGGAGATTTAAGTGGTGGGTTCAGTAGGGTGTGCTAGTAGCAAATCTGGCAGTTTGGTTGTAACATAATGATAATTTATTAAGATCAGTTTTGCTCTGGTGGGAGAAAAGAGGAGAGGCATAAAGAAGGCTAGATAGTAGATGGGAGTGGGGAATTGCAATTCTTGCCGGTGGGGTGAGGAATTATTTGATCCTATAGAGAGAGCCAAGTTTTTTATTGGTAGTTTTTATAGTTTGATGTGCACATCAAACCTGAGGTTATCAGTTGTGACACCCAAAAGTTTAGTTTGGGTTTTTGGGGAGATGATGGTACCATTACTAGCTGTTAAGCTGAAGAGTGGTGGGGTGGTCCTACTCATAGGGGTGAAGAGAAGTAACTTAGTTTTGTTGGGATTTAGGATTAGACGTTGGTTTAATAGCCATTTTTCAACCAAGTTAAAAGTGCTTTGGGTTATTGTAGTGAGATTTGCTGGGGTGGTGGCAGAACAAGTCAAGGTCGAGTCATCTGCATATTGAATGCAGGTAGCCTCTGGTATGACTGTGCTAAGATCATTTGTAAAGATGGACAATAGAAGGGGACCTAGTATTTAGCCCTGGGGGACTCCAAGCCTGATGGGGAGCCATGAGGATAGTTTACCCTGCCACAGGACTGCCTGTTGCCTGCCTTGTAGGTAAGAATCAAACCATTGGAGCGCCTGACTGTTTAAGGTGAAGGCCTTCAAGGTGTTCATTAGCATTTTGTGATCGACCATGTCAATGTCCTTGGAAATATCTAGAAAGAATGCGGAGGTTAGTTTGTTATTGTTACGGTTGTGGTTTATAATGTTAGTAAAAGAGAGGAAGGCTGATGTAGTGCTGTGATTTGGCCTTAAGTCATGTTGATAGTTAGTAGTTTGTTCTGTGTGAGATATTTCATGAGTTGAATATGAACACACCTCTCCATAATTTTAGCTAGTGATGCCAGAATAGCAATGGGCCTGAAGTTAGACAGTTTGGTGGAACTGTGCTTCCCTTGTGAAGAGGTATGACATGAGATTTTCCATATGCCATGGATGGAAGCTTCTGATATGGTGCGGTTGAGTAGGATTGAGATGGAGTATGCAGTTGCATCTGCAGCCTTTTGTAAGTAGTCTGCTGGGAGGAGGTCAGCAGCCAGAGTGGTTGGCCTTGGTTTCCTAAGTAGGGCCTTAATGAGTTGAATAGAGACTGGTTGGAAACTGAATGAAGTGTTGGTATAGGTACTGGTTGCATTTGGATAAGAACCGGTGGGAGTGAGTTGGCTAGCCAGAGATTGGACAGTTTCAGTGAAGAAGGTGTTAAAGGTGTTAGCAATATCTTCTGGGGATTTTTGTTTGGTAGTAGAGGGTGGCGTGGGGAAGTGGTTTGGCGTGGGTGGAGGAATGTATTTATTCCTGCCCAGAATTTCTGTGGTTTATTTTGGTATACTTTCTGTAGGTGGTAATAGTAATTCTTTTTATCTAAAGTTATGGATTTTTTGGCATCATTTCTTAGTTGCCTAAATTTAAGTTGGTCAGGTAGGGTTTTTGTTGGGCGGTAGGTGGCCCATGCTTTATTCCTGAGTGTGATTTTGGATTTTGTATCTTTAGTAAGCCATGGTGCAACATTGATCTTTGTTCTAATACTACAACTAGGGGCATGACAGTCAAGAATAGCAAGGAATTTGGTGTTAAAGTAAGTGACAGCTTCATCTAGGGGAGGTTTTTATAGGGCTGACCAGTTACATGCCTTTAGTTCATTGTAAAACTTATTGAGATCAAAGTTTTTGTTGCTTCTTATAGTTCTATAGGTGGGTTGGTAGCAGAAGTTAACCTTAAGCTTGAATATATAGGTGAGGGAGTGATCACTTAGATCATCAGGTAGGGTGCCTGATGTATAGAGATGTGGAGAGTTGTTGACGAGTATCCAATCCAGGGTACTGCCTTTATTTTGTGATTTACTTGACCTACTTGGTGAAGATATGGTTTGGGTAAACCCATGGAGGTTTACATGGGTTGTGGAGGATTTAGAGGAACAGGCATTCCAGCCAATGTTGAAATCCCTGAGGACAATGGTTTCTTGTGGCTGGTTATTAGTCAGCCAGCTTAAGAAATCTTCAAGGGTGTCTGTGTTCTTCCCTGGGGGAATGTAGACACAGGCAATGTTTATGCTTTTGTGGTTATTAATATGTAGCTTTGTGATAATAATTTCAGCATTGTTGAATTGGGGGGGGGGGGTTGTATGGTGTCCATGGTGACAGATAAGGTGGACTTATAAAGTATTGCTACCCCTCCGCCCTTTTTTGGAGGTGCGATCAGTCTGTGCATGTTGTACTCTGGTGGCAGGATTTTATTGTCATTAGTGGCAGGTTTTAGCCACGTTTATGTGAGGCAAAGTATATCAGGTGAATGCACTGCCAAGAGGGCATGTAGGTACTGGATTTTGTTATTTATGCTCTTGATCTTTAGATGGCAGGCCAGCAAGGAGTCTGGGGGTCTATTTGATGGGTCTATGTTGATAGGGGAGTTAGAGGGGGGATTAGGGTCAGTAGTAGGGGTTGGACCAGGGATCGGATGGATGTCGCCATTCACAGTGAGGTTATTTTTTAACCTAGTTATGAGTTCCAGATTCTGAATAGAGTACAGTAATAGTACCTGGGTTTGGGACAGATGTATTTAAGTCTAATAGGGATATAGTTGTTTGGGGTTGGTGAGTTGAGTATCTGGGAAGGGAGAAGGGGGAGCATTTTTGTGTATTAGTGAAGGAGTTGAGGTTCTGAATCTAGGGTAGTAGAAGCCAAGGTAGCCCTTGTTCCCATAGGTGGAGAGAAGATATGGGATGAGTAGAAAGGATGAAAGAAGGGTTAGCAGTATAAGTTTGGGAGTAGGCATATTTATTTGACTGAGATTTGGTACTAGGTTATGGGGAAAAAGCAGGTGGGAGGGGATAAGTAGTAGTAGGTAGAATTGGTTAAGATTAAAGTATAGTTGTTGCTGATTGGTTTGTAGTAGAGTTGGGTGTAGTTAGGTAGATTTATATTTAGCAGTAGTAGGGGAGGGTGGAATTTGGGGGCAGAGTTGGGGCGCGAAGCGAGGGGGAGTGGAGCGGGGTTTAACCAATTCTCAATTTGCCAGCAATCAGAGGTTACAGGGTAGGTGTATAGTTGACTTTCTAAAGTTCTTTATTTATGTGCACCTTTTTGTTAGTATTAGGTAAGATGTTCTAAATTCAGTGTGCTATAGCTGCGATCTGAGTACCCTAGGTTTCTAGTGTAATCACATGTAACATTCAGGCACCCTGTGAGGTGATTAGTACAGCAGAATATTATTCAAAACACTAACACTGTGTTTTGTTAGCCTATAAAACTCTTATTTTATCCAAAAACTTGTAGTTACTAGCATAGTCACACAAAACATTTAGGCACCCTTTGAGGTTAAGAGTACAGCAGAGAACTATCCAGTATGCTAACCCTGAGTTTCGTTGCCTATAACACTCTTATTTTAGCCAAAAAGAATAATATAATACAGTTGAAATTCTAAGTAGGCAAAAGGAGGAAAATGCATAAAATATTAGGTTTTTACAAACCACGTATACAGCAGTCGACTGGCTGGGTCCTGGGGCACTGGAGGTTTGAAAATGGTGGTTAGTGTGGGGAGGGATATGTAACCTCGGTTCAGTGGGTGGGGGGGTTTAACCAATTCTCAGTTCACCAGCAATCAGAGATTACAAGGTAGGTGTACAGTTTACTTTCTAAAGTTCTTTATGTGCACCTTTTTCTTAGTATTAGGCAATCTGAAGTTATGCTTTAATGTTTTAATTTAGTGTTTTACAGGAGAGTAAGCTGGGAGTTAGTCCCTAGGTTAAAAAAACACTAGCGACTGAGGGTTTTTTTTTATTTAAAGTTAGCTATAGTAATAGAAGTTTGTGGGGGGGGGGGGGGCTTTAGAGGCTGTTTCCAGTTCTGGACTCAGTTGCAGTACTTTTACAATCGCATTCAATAAGAGGTAAGGTAAGTAACCTTGCAGTAATCCCTTTTAGCTTTTTTCAGTAGACGGCTGGAAGGTCCACGTTCCACATGCTTCACTGTAGGGTTAATTTTAAGTTTGTTTCATTTAGGGAGCCTTTCGGGAGCTGTAGTCATGGGAACAACCGCGTATACAGCAGTCGACTGGCTGGGTCCTGGCGCACTAGAGGTTTTGCTATTAGCAAATTAGTTGTCTTTTCCTTAATTATACTATGAGTGCCACAAAAAAAGACAATATTTTCATACTACTCTTTTTATTTTCTTTAATATAGTTGGTATTTTTTTAGATCTTGTGGCTGGCTAGTTTATGTAGGCTTTTGGGATTGACCGAATAAGAACAAATTTTCCATTTTTCTAATTGTATTGAGATTAGATGTTGCATTTTAACAATATATTTTTGATTTTGTGATTGTAATTCAAGATTAATATTTGTATCATTTGATTTCATGTTAATTTTTAAATTATCTAGTTTAAACTGTAGAGTTTTTAGTTCTTTATTCCATTCTTTTCTTTTAAGATACCATCTTTTGATTTTTTTCCATATAGATAAGCCTTTAGAGAATCCCAAAGTATAATGTCTGTAACTTCTCCATTATCATTTAGTTCTGTAAATTGATTTAATTGTATTATAAACCATTCCTTTTAACTGGGCAGTATAAGCTAGGATTCTAGTAATGTTGATTAGGTTATCAGTTTTAAAAGTAATAGTGAGTGAGATATCATTATGCTCTGATAATGGGCAAGATGTTAGTACATCATCAATTTTAGAATACAGGCTATTAGAGGTGAACACTTTATCAATAGTAGTTTGGGTACCAAAACAAAATGAATAATGTGTATAATGAAGTGAATTAATAGCTTTCAATTCATATATATCCCATAAGTTTAAATCATTAATAAAAGTTTTTAAATGTTTAACTGCAGATGATAGATTTATATTTTATTAGTAGTATCTGCTTCTGATAGTACACAATTAAAATCTCCTGCTATAATTAGTTCACCTTTAATATGTATAATAATAGTATTTAGTGACTTTTTAACAATTTTTGCACCAATTCCAGGGATCCAGTATGTTTTTACTGAAGTGTAATATTGTTTATTAATTTCTATAGTTATCTGTGACAGCATACCATCGTTATCAGTGTATGTGTTACTTTAGGTTCAAGTATAGAGCATCTCCAAAGGATCATTGTGCCTCTCCTTTTTGACTTAAAATATGAACCAGCTAGTTCATAGGTAGGCACTAGGCTATCGGCCCGAGGGCCAAAGCAAGCCTAGCCAACAGTGTATTGGCTTTCGCCACCCATGTAGTGTTAAATTCCTGCCCCTCTTATCGAGCAGAGCCCCAGACATAATCCCAGGGGAGAATTTCCTATCACCCATCCACTTATCAAGGTTTTTCTTGAAGAGTGCTAATGATGAGCTCTGCTTGATATAGATGGGAATTTTGTTCCACAGCATGAGAAGTCTCTGAGACAAGAATCTATCCCTCCAGCATGTCCTATTTATTGTTGTGGTGAGGTTTAGGTCCCTAGAGCATGTAGCTCGGGGAGATTGGGATTTCTTTAAGTGGAGCATGTCTATTAATTCCGGGTTTGACATGGCTTTGTATGTTCGACAGAGGTCTCCTCAGAGTAAGCGGTTTGCGACTGAGTAGAGTTGGAGTTTCTGGAGTCAGTCTGCATAGGGCAACTGTTTGAGACCAGCATTCCTTTTGGTGAGGTACTTTTGGGGCCTCTCCAGTTGTTATAGGTGTCTTGTGAGGTACATCCCAAACTGGGCATTGTATTCAATGAGGGGTCTGATAAGTGATGAGTAGAGGGGGGACGATGACTTCCTTATTTCTAGATGCGAACCCTTTTGTGATTAGGTGGGCCACGTAGAAAGATTTACTGACCACTGTGGCAATGCATTTATCGAAGGAGAGGTGACTATCCACTTGGTCCTAAGGTCTCTTATCACACTTTCTGTGTTAAATGAACTTCCCCCTATTTGGTAATTCATGGGTACCGTGTTTTTACCAAAGGGGATAACAATGTACTTTTTGGCATTTAGCTTGAGGCCATGATTTTGACACCAGGTGTCTGTGTCAGTGAGGCCCTTTTGCAGGATGTCTACATCGGCAGAGGAATTGATAATGGCACCCAGTTTGCAGTCATCTGCAAACATGGTTAGCCATAGACCCTCGGTGTTCGCTTGCACTTCAGAGAAGTATTTACCGAACAGGAGAGGTCCCAAGACTGAACCCTGGGGCACTCCACTTGTCACTGGTTTAGAATCAGATCTGGAGTCTGCAACTCTCACCATGTGGGTTCTGTCTGTGAGCCATTTGGCCACCCATCTCATGACGTAAGGGTTTTTGTTAAGGTTGATGAGTTTATCTTTGATTCCTGAATGGGGGATAGTGTCAAAGGCTTTAGCAAGGTCCAGGTAGGCTGTGTGGACCACCATGCCCTCGTCTCTGGCCTTGGTAACTGTTTCAAAGAAGTCTGCCAGGTTTAGGAGGCATGATCTGCCTTTCACAAATCCAGATTGGGTAGCATCCTAAGTTTGGAGGTTACCGATGTCTTTGTTTGAGTTCCATGATGATACGCTCCATGGCCTTGCAGACCAGGCTTGTCAGGCTAATAGGTCGATAGTTCCCAGGGTCTGTGGTGGTTCCTCCTTTGTGGAATAGGATAACCATTGCTGTGCGCCATTCCATGGGCACATAGCCTGTGGTGAGGCTGTGATTGACCATGGAGTTTAGGTGGGGGGTTCGTTCATTTTGGAGTTCGTGTAAGACGCAGCCTGGGATGTTGTCCGGTCCCATGGATGCTGTGTTTTTGGATTTAGAGTGCCATTTTTACCTTCGTGTTTGCGAACGATGGGGCTGTACAACCATCTGGTATAGTTATAGGCCCTTTGGGGGGTGAGGGGGGGCTTAAAGTTTTAACTGAACCTATCTGCCAAGATGTTGGCAATATCAGTCGGCTCTGTATATTTTGCACGGTCTGTTGTAGCTCTGTGCAGATTGGGGTGTTGCTATGGAGATTCTTGACATAGCTAAAGAATGCCTTGTGGTTGTCTTTGGTATCTGTGGCAATTTTCCTTTCAAAATTAGCTTTGGAGGATTTAATGAGAGACCTTAGTGTCTTACTTTGGCCCATCAGTGAGTTCCTCCATACCTGGGTTTTTACTCTCTTTTGCAGCAGTTTCTTCCTTCTTTTGTAGAGTTTGTTAATGGCAGGGGACCACCAGATTAGCTTCCTTTTTTTGGAGGATAGCGTCTTGGTTTTGTTGGGGATAGCACGATCCATGCACTCGTGCAGGTACTTGTACAGTGTATTTGTGTAGGATTCAGCAGTCGTGACTGTATTGACTGTATTATCCACCTGCGGGGGCATTGCGAAGTTAGCCATCTCAGTTTTGAATAGCGTGAAATTCGCTTTGGAGAAATTTTTTACGATGGATGTTCTTCGTTCCACATTGCTGCAGTCCTTACTATTGCATATCCTCAGTCTTTATGGTCCGATGCAGAAGCAGTTTGTGCAGGTTGGCGTTCTGAAATATTCTTGCCTCAGTATTTAACCGGATGTCAGAAAAAGTGAATAACTGTATTTTGGGAAACAGATACACCTCATAGGGATTACCATACCTTGTGTATACCTTGTTTAGGCTTGTGCTAGGTTTAACAAACGCACTATTAAGAGGAGGTTAGACTGTGCCAGGTTAGTGTTTGGGAAGCTGCTGCAATTATAAAATGCCCAGTGAAGCCTAGGGTTGATGAACCGCAGTCTCAGTGGAGCCAGAGTTTTGCCAGGAGTTTCTATGGAGTCTCAGGCAGAAACTTTACTGTTACAGGATGTGCCTTCTCAGGAGGTAGGCCAGGCTGAGGGGCTTCTCAGTAGTTAGAGCCTCCTTCTGTTGCCAAAACTTTTGGAGAGAGAGGCCAAGTTTCAGCTCAGTGGGGGCTTCTCCTAGCATTTCGGTTCTGTACCTAAGAAACATATGCTTAAAATGGCAGAAGATTTGATTACTATGATTAGAGGTTCTATGCCCCTCCTGATAAGAGGCCTAGGTGGAACCGAGTTTGATAGGAACAGTGTGTTCAGTAGAGCTTCTGAGTCTTCTGAAGATTTTGCAGGAGTATCCTCCTTATTCTGATTCTGATGTGGATGATTCCATTCCATGAGGAGCACTTTAAATGGGAAGGCCAGGATTACCTCCTGTGTTGAATGTGGTGGAAGATGTTTTGGCTCATAAGTATTTGTTTAAGAGTCGGTGTTAAGGCCTCTGTGGTTAAAAATCCTGTTCCACACTGATAGAGGCAAGGGCTGGATAGGTGGGGGAAAGAAAGTGTATACTTCTTCCACTCTAGCCATGAAAATATCAAAAATATCTCCTTTCACAATTGAAATCTAAGGTGGATGCTAAGGTATTGAGTGAGTTGCTGGATTTGGTTCATGTGATGTGTCTGAACAAGTGTAAGCATTCTTTGCAATGTGGTTTTGATGCTGTACAGGCCTCGCTGAGCATGTTAAGACAAGGCGGATTTTGGATGCTCCTTTACAGTCTGATGTAAACTGGATCTTCATGTATTTCAGAAATTGACAGTGTCATGGGTCTTCCAAAGGTGCTATTAAAAGTCAGACAAGACAACAACACTGGTACCCACTACTAAGACCTTTGATTCCTCATCTGTTATCTCAGAAGGAAGGTCATCTGCTCAATGTCAAGAATAGTAAGGACTGCAGCAATGTGGAACATCTACATTTATGTTTCCTTATGTAGGGGTGGGGTCGGGATGTGGATATCTAGGGTGATTAGTTTATGGTCTGATCTAACAAGCGAGGAGTTGATCTTGGACGTTGAGCACCGGTCACCCATTTTGGTAATGATCAGGTCCAGAATATTGTTGCCACTGGTGGGGGTGTTGACAAGTTAATCAAGGGCATTAGAGTTTATAAATTCCAGGAATTGTTGAGCAAGGGGATTAGTACAAGAGCAGTTTTCCAAGTTTGAAGCAACAAACAGTCTGAAAAGACTAAAAAAATGAAATGAAAAAAAACAACAAGGATTCCACACCGATAAATTTAATATTAAAACCAGTCTTAGCGCCTCGGCCACAACAGCCTTTAATGAGTACAAAAATATAATGAAAATACACTCCCTTTTATACATGAAACAATCAATCAATCAGACTCATTACTCCATCTAATTAGTTCATAGTCCTGAAATAATGGTGAACAGCACTAAATAATTATTTGATTTAAATACATCAAAAACATAAGATATAAACATTAAAATTATATATATATATATATATATATATATATATATATATTAAAGTAAACGCCTCCAATTAACTTCTTTATTAAGACCCACAGGTGATGATGTATTGAACTTCAATATAAAAACAGTTTCCTTATAAAGTAAAATATTCTTCAATAATTTATCATGCCCTTTCTTAACAAAAACTTGTTCCAAAATAGTAGCCTGTAATAAATTAGCATTGCAACTATGTATCTCCCTAGAGTGCAATGCTACCGGACTTTCTACCACTCCCCTTTTAATATCACGAACATGTTCCTGCAACCTAATTCTAAATTTTCTTCTTGTTTCTCCAATATAGAGAAGATTGCAGGGACACCTAAGACAGTAAATTACACCCGATATATAACAAGAAAACCAATTCCGTGGTCTAAATATTATACCATTTATTCTAGAGAAATATAATTTAATATGACAACATATACTACAAGAATAACATGGCATAGTCCCATAACTGGACAATGAAAGGCTTAACTTAATAGCCGGATTGACATAATACGCCTTAACTAACTTGTCCCCTAAATTCTGTCCGTCAGGAACAAGTTTACTTAATTTATCTTGTAATAAAAATTTCCAATAATATTTAATAAACTCCCAAATTTTATCACTTAATAAATAAAAAATAGTAACAAAATAAATATTTTGTTGTTGATTGTCCCTCTGTTGTTGTCTTTTAATTGTCTTACTAGATATTATAGTCTTGGAATTATTTTTCCTGTTGTCAGTATTATTATTAATGAAATATTTATTATTAATTTCATAATTCATAATAGCTTTTAACAATTTTTCAATTGATTCACTAATCAACTCAATATTATAACCTCTTTGTAGAAACCTATTAGTAGATTTATTAATCTGCTACTCAAAATCAAAACCATTAATGTTAAGTTGTCAATCTCGCCTTCATTCTTGCTTGATGGGTTCGGAGCCGATCCCTCGGCTCCGACTCGGCACTTGCTAAGCTCGAGAGTCACTTTTACCAGCTCGAGGCAGCCCCATATCCCATGATGCAAGGCGGTAAGTACCCAGATCTCGTTTGCCGCTTCGCTTATGAGGTCCTCCTTTTACCAGCTCCTGGTAAGTGATTCACTATTTTGATATTTAAGCCCCTTTTTGTAAAAAAAAACCTTTAATTTTTAGTTATAAGTTAATTATATAGATTTTCTGACAGAAAATCCCTGTCTCTTCTAATTTTTTTTAGTCAAACTTTACCCATCCCATCCCCTCCCTGTTAGGGTGTGTGTGTTTGTTTTATAGTAATACCTTTTGGTATTTTATTTAATTTAATTTTTGACTGGTGTGTGTGTGTGTTTTGTGAAGCACCATGTCAAAGGAGAGGGTCTCAGGTTTTAAGAAGTGTGACTCGTGCTGTCAGAAGATGTCTCTGACAGACGGTCACACTTCTTGCCTGTATTGCCTGGGGCCTCTTCACCTGCAGGACTCCTGTGCTATTTGTCATTCCTTCAGCCAGAGAGTCCTGCAGGAAAGACGCAACAAGCTGATACTTAGGGGCCTTCTGGCCGGAGGGCTCTCCGGCTAAGTCGGCTCCATCAAAATCAGCCAAATCTTCCAAGGCCCAGGCTTCTTTGTCTAAACCTGCGGCCTGCCCGACTCGTTCGAGTCGAGATCGCCCGGCTGGAGCCGATTCTGGCTTAACAAAGCCTTTCACCCGATGGCTATCGGTGCCGATTCTGCATTGACCACTTCGTGTCGGCCCGATCGGTTCCGACCACCATGTGGCACAGGCATCGGTGTCGGCTCGATCGGCTCCGACACCGTTACTTTTGTGGCTGTATCGGCTCCGGCTGGAGCCGATGCATCGAGGCTTCCTGTCGGCTCCCGTAAGTCTTCGGCCCGACAGGATCTATAGTATCGGTTCGATGGCTCATTCCAGGAAGAGGTCGAGGTCTCCTTCCTTGGAGCCGATACTTCGGCTCGGCTTCACCTCTCCTTCGAACGGAGCCATCGGAGCCGATCTTCAAGGTCATCCAGACTTTCAGACCATGACCTAGAGAGAGTGGTCAGCAGATTACTTAAGTCACATGTACTGGCCCAAATGTTACATAGTCCGTCTCAACAGACTGTTGGTCCACACCGCGTTACAGTTCCTCCTTCAACTCTACCCCAGAGCTTGGAGTTGGAGTCCTCGGAATGGTTACTGCTACGGCTGGAGGACAGATACCCCTTCTGTTCCTTCAGCCTCTACTCTTATCTCCTCTTGAGACCTTCCTTAGAGGGATTCGGTGGTCGGGCTTCCATGGTCTCCTCCGAGGGGTGAGTGGCATCGGACCCTTGTCGAACCCGCTCTTCCCTTGGAGCCTCGCCTTGGTGAGCTCGGCTCTGACATCTGCCTCGAGACTTCCCTTCGGTGGTCCCTGGAGTTCCTAGTTCTTCGAACGGGTTCTCTTGGACCTGCCTGGGAGGGGAGCATTCGAGGTGATGAAGAGTGTGCTGGCCACTGGTATCAGTCAGCAGTCTGTTCCGTAGCTCCTCCCTCTATAGTGCCTGTTGACATCTCTGCCACTTCTCTTGCTATAGGACCCAGAGATCCTCCGCCTCAGGTTTCCCCATTGGGAATTTCCCCTTTTCGAGGATTCTCCTGATGTTTCGGGAGATCCTCCTAGGAAGAGGACTTGTAAGAGGAAACATGTAGACTCCCGAGTCTGTCACTGGATACTGACTTTGATGAGTCAGAGGGATCCCCTAGATCCCCTCTGAGGATGTCTCCTTCTCAGACATCCTAGAACTCCTTAAACAGAGGGGAAACTGGCCCACCAACAATCCCTCTGAGGATGAGTCAGTATACCTAGAGGCGTTTGGATCTCGGCCCTCCACCTCCTGGGTGTCTCCGCCTTCGACCCCTTATGCAGGTTATTGCCCGAAAGGCGTGGGCAGCTCCTGACTCTGTAGAGCCAGTCCCTAGGAGGCCTTCAAAATTTATCACTGCCCCGAGTGACAAGCAATTCCTCATTAAGGGTGTCCCCGCTGATGCCATGGTGGTGGCTGCGGCCACCAAGAAGGAACTTGCAGATCCTTCCGTACCCGTCCATCCTCCTAATAAGGACTCTAGGACCATGGATAGGTACGGTAAGCGGATTTTTTCCTCAGCGACCTTTGCTATGCGTTCGCTGAATTACCTATGTCACTTCACCAGACTCCAGAGGGATATCCTTAAGGAGCTGGGTGAAGTAGTACAGGATCCTACAGCTGCAGGAGCTCAAGAAAAGATTGCTTCGCAGCTAGGAACCCTTAATTCCATTGCAAACTCCTCCATGCGGCTAATATCTTATGCTGCTGATGGAGCGAGTAGAGCCGCAGGTACAGGTGTGGCTCTTAGACGCCAAGCCTGGATGCGGCTATGTGATTTTGCTGATCCCTTTAAGGCGTCCTTCACAAACTCTCCCTTTGATGGGTCAGCTTTGTTTGGCCCTCAGGTGAAGGAAACTTTGACCAGGTGCGAACAGGACGGCAAGACTCTTTCTGCTGTAGGAGTCCGTTTTCCACCCCTTCTAGACCTTATCCCAAAGGACAGAAAGGTGGCAAAATGTGGTTCCGTAAATCCCAAGGAGTCACGCCGGATTCACGTGGTCAGTTTACCCCTAGAGGCAGGGGGGTAACAACAACAGACGCTCTAGAGGCAGAGGGGTCCAAAACCAGGGAAACAGAGAGCCTCTCTCTGACAAGCCCTTTCAGCATCCCTGAGATGTTGCCCGGCTGTCCCTCCTTGGAGGCAGTCGGGGAAGATTATCACTGTACCCAGAAGCCTGGCATTCCCTCACTCAAGACAGATGGGTACAGTCGATCATATCCAAGGGTTACATAATTCCTTTCGAGGAAAGTCCTTCCCTCAAATTCCCTTCCAGATGTACCACCCGGTCTAAGGGAAATTGCAGAGTTAGAAGTCTCAAAACTACTGCAAAAGAGCCATTCAGCCAATCACAATAGACCATTCAGAGCCCGGAATCTACTCAAGGTTCTTTTTGGTCCCCAAAAGACGGGAGACTGGAGACCAATATTGGATCTCAGCAGACTCAACAAGTCTGTCAGGAAGACAAGATTCGAATGGTCACTCTTCAGTCAATTCTGCCCTTCTTACAGAAGGACAACTGGATGTGCTCAATAGATCTTCAGGATGCACTATCACATCAAAATTCACAGACGCCCAGGAGATTTCTCCGCTTCGGCTGGGGTCCAGTCATTTCCAGTTCAGAGCCCTGCCCTTTGGTCTCACTACAGCCCCCAGAGTGTTCACCAAATGCATGGCAGTGGTCACGGCTCACCTGAGACGTCAAGGATTCCAGGTGTTTCCAGATCTCGACGACTGGCTCCTGTCAGCCACCACCAGGCATCAGCTTATACAAGCCAGGGATTACACAATAAACCTTTGTTCTCATTTGGGCATCTCGATCAACTTGAAAAGTCATCCTTATCGCCCTGCCAGTCTATTACCTTCATAGGCAAACTTAAACACTGTTCGGATGTCAGCTACCCTTACAGATCAAAGAGTTTCAGACATTCAGAGTCATGTCAGGATCATTCTGGCCAACAAGAAAGTACAGGCCAGAATGGTTCTAAAGGTATTAGGTCTCATGGCTGCGGCCATTACTCTTCTTCCCTGGCTCGATTCTACATGCCTTCTTCAGTGGATGCTGTTCACACAATGGTCATACCAACAACTTCCAATGCGTCACCAGATTCTGGTGACACAGACATGCAAAGAGCATCTTGCTTGGTGGATCACATCTCCTCAGGTTCACCAAGGCAGGTACTTTGTACGCCCATCCCCGATAGCCACTGTCACCACGGATGCCTCCTGATCGGGTGGGGGGTCATTATCAGGGCAGAATGGTTCATGGACGTGGCAGCCGCTCGAGTACCATCTGCACATAAATGTCCTGGAGATGAGAGCAGTGCTTTTAACGTTGCAAGCCCTCAACGACTTTCTTCCGTAGGGACAATTGCAGTCCACACAGACAACATGTCTGTAGTTTGGTATATCAACAAACAGGGCGGAACCAAGTCCTACCCCTTGTGTCGAGAAGCCAGACTATGGCAATGGGCGATCTCCTCTCATCAGTTTCTGGTAGCAACGCATATCCCTGGGAAAACCAACATTGTAGCGGACAGATTGAGCAGAGCTATTCTCATGCCTCACGAGTGGTCTCTCAAGCAATCTATATCGGAAGAGATTTTTCTGGAATGGGGTCGTCCATGTTGCGATCTTTTTGCTACTCCCCAAAACAGCAACTGTCCAGACTTCTTCTGCCTCTTCCCTCTATCAGGCCATCCCCCCAGAGACGCTCTGACCCAGGATTGGCCCCAGGGACTTCTTTATGCCTTCCCTCCATTTCCTCTGATCCCTCAGGTTATCCAGAAAGCTACCGTTTTGAGAGCCAAATTGATTCTCATTGCCCCTTACTGGCCTCGACAAGTTTGGTTCCCGTTCCTCCATCATCACCTTTTGGTGCAGCCGTGGCATCTGGACCCAGTGCCAGATCTTCTGATTCACCAATCGGGTCAGCTGCACCGGTCAATCCCTTCTCTCAACCTCACAGCATGGTTGCTCCACTTCCTTCCTTAGCCAGGCTTCCTTTGATCTCTAACCCAGTTAGAGACATCATAGTAGCTTCGCTAAAATCCTCTACCAGGAGGATTTATACAAGCAAATGGAAACGTTTCTCTTATTGGGCTAAGGCCAAGAATATTGATCCCTTTACTGCCCCTGTTCAGGCAGTCCTGGATTTCTTAGCAGAGATTTTTCATGCAGGCTCCTCTTCTTCCACAGTCAGAGTTCAATTGGCTGCTATTTCCAGTTTTCATGTCGGGATAGCAGATCATAATATTATGTCCCATAGGCTCTGCAGGGCCTTCTTGAAAGGAATTTTCCTACTAAAGCCTCCAATCAGGAATCCTCCTCCTCAGTGGGATCTAAATTTAGTGCTGACATCTTTGATTCTTCCCCCCTTCGAGCCAGCTGCTTCTTGTTCCCTGAAATATCTTTCTTGGAAAACTTTATTCCTAGTGGCTATTACATCGCCAGGAGGGTGTCTGAACTTCATGCTCTTCGGTTCGAATTCCCTATTTGGTTTTTCACAAAGACAGAGTATCTTTCAGGACTGACCCAACCTTTTTGCCTAAGGCGGCTTCAAAGAACAATTTGAATCAATCCATTGATCTCCTGTATTTTTCCTAACTATTCAGATAGAGCTGAACAAAAGCTACATTATCTTGATGTCCACCGTCAACTTAGATATTATTTGGACAGAACAAAAATTTAGAAAATCTGATCAACTTTTTGTTTCCTATGCGGATAATAAAAAGGCCTTCCTGTTTCTAAAGTGACTTTGTCTAGATGGCTTTCTTCGGTCATCTCTGAATTTTATCTGCTCAGGGGAAAACAGCTGTGCTCAAAACCTAAAGCACATTCAACTAGGAGTTTAGCTACTTCTACAGCTTTTCAAGCTAGACTTCCTTTAGACACTATTTGTGCAGCGCCACTTGGGCCACTCCTCACACTTTTGTTTCCCATTACAAATTGGACTTGGCCTCCAGGGACAGAGCCAGTTTTGGCTCTACAGTCCTCAAGAGTTTGTTCCATTGAGCCACCCAGGATAGAGGTGCTAGGGACGCGGTCCCATCAAGCAAGAATGAAGGCGAGATTGACAACTTAACATTAAGAAGTTATGTACCTACCATAATGTTCCATGTTAGTTGTCTTCTCTCGCCTTCTTTCATGCGACCCTCCCTCCTTCCCCCTGGCCTGGACAGAACTTGTTATAAGAAACTGTTATGCTGAAGACCATTCAGACCTGGTCCTTCTTCCATCTGTAGTTTTCTTTCTTCCTTTGGGAAGTATTTTATGCTTGGTGCTATTGCCCTTTGTCATCAAACGAGATCTGGGTACTTACCGCCTTGCATCATGGGATATGGGGCTGCCTCGAGCTGGTAAAAGTGACTCTCGAGCTTAGCAAGTGCAGTGAGCCGAGGGATCGGCTCCGAACCCATCAAGCAAGAAAGAAGGCGAGAGAAGACAACTAACATGGAACGTTATGGTAGGTACATAACTTCTTATTACATAATCTTGATAATCTAACCATTTCCCCATAAGGTAAAGATTTCAGCTTATGAGGCGGATGGCAACTAGTACCAAACAAGAATTGGTTGCCATCTACGAACTTTCGATATACAGTAGTAGAAATAAGTCCATCTTGCCCCCCGACAAACAAATATCTAAGAAATTTACTTTAGTTCCAAATTGCAACCCATCAAATTTAATATTATTCTTATTATTATTAATATCGGAAACAAAAGTAGATGAGTCAAAACCCCCTTTACATAAAAAATTAAATCATCAATGTAACGAAAATAAAACAAAACATTTTGTTGTACAAAAACATTGGTATAGATATATTCCAATTCAAACTTAGCCATAAATAAATTGGCATACATAGGGGCAAATGGTGCCCCCATTACCGTAACTCTTAATTGATGATAAATCACCTCATTAAAACTAAAAAAATTATTAGATAAACAAAAACGAGTTAAATCCACAATATAATGTGAGGTGGGACTATCTCCTAGAAAATAATATAATGCTTGTATTCCATCTTCATGACTAATGTTTGTATATAAACAAACCACATCTAAACTGACCCAAAACATATTATCTGTCCAAAATGTTTGAGATATCTTATCAATAAAATCAAAAGATTCTTTAATATAAGAATCCAGTTTTTCTACAAAAGGTAACAAATATCCATGTATGACAATCCCGATATTCTGAAGAAACATAATTAGTAGCAGCCACAATGGGGCGGCCAGGAGGGTTAATTGGATCCTTATGTAATTTGGGAAGACAATAAAAAGTAGCTAACTGACAATTACCTACACTAAATTTTGTATCAAGATCATTTTTACAAAAATAGCCCAAGCGTACACCTTTCTCAATCAGTGCAATAAATTCCTTCATAGCATTCAAGTATTTAACTTGTTAACTTATTTCACAAGTCAGAGTGTCACTTGCATACACATGTTATAATATTGAGTATAATGAAGTAAAACAATCTTATTGCCTTTATCAGAGGGCTTAATGATTAAATCATTCCTATTCTTAAGATTTTTCAAGGCAAACCATTCATTCTTCGTCATATTAAAACCCCAAGAACTTCTGTCACAACTATTAACAAGTTCTTGAACAGAAAAGTGAACCATTTCAGAAAATTGTATGACAGTACTATTTGTATACGGAGGTATAAATTTACTGCAAAAATTAACACCTTCAGTATTTAATAATGAATAAGCATTGGGGGAAGTGGAGAAGTCAACATCATCCGATAAGAAAAAAAGCTGTCATCACTAACATCACTTTCAGAACTATGAACAGGATTTAATCTGTACACTCGCTCATTCTCTTGTGCAAAAAAACATTTTAAATGTAATTTTCTAACAAGTTTAAAGACTTCTTGTTTAATCAAATAATTCCTAGGTGTCACAGTAGGTACAAATTTTAACCCTAACTGAAGAACTTCTATTTCTTCGTCAGAAAGAGCAAAAGCAGATAAATTAACAACATTAGATACAGAAGCAGATGGAGAAACAGTATTAAAATTACATACATTCATTCCATCTGCCTCGTTTAAATGTTTGTTTAAATTGTCTGTTTGTTTAAATTTTTAGTTTTCCAAGTTTGTTAGGGTAGTTGAAATCGCCCATTATTGTGGTATTTGGTAGGGCCCTCATTTTTTCCAGTGTCCCCAGGAACGAGGAGTGGGGGTCCTGGGTCATGGTGGGGGATCTATAACAAGCTACAATTTGGAATGCATTTTTGCCCAGGGTTAGTTGCACTTGGATGATTTCAGAGGCATCGTGTTTTGCAACTAGCCTAGAGGTGTGGATGTCCTTGATGAAGATGGACACACCTCCACCCTTCGTGTTTCGGTGTGGGTTTTGTGGCCGAAATGTGTGGTATGAATTATAGCCTGGTAGTGCTGTGGTGCTCTCGGGAGCCTTGAACCAGGTCTCAGTCACTGCACAGATATTGATGTTCTCCATTTTGAGTAGTGCCTCGAGTGTGTGCATTTTGAAGTTTAGACTCCTAGCATTGAGCAGCACTGCCCTCAGTTTTGTGTCACCTGTAGTTCTTACAGTGGTGGGTTTGTTTTTTGAACCTTGCCTAAAAATGTCACTATGGGGGCGGCAAGAGCCTTGACCAATATCCTGAATCCCAGGGGTGACAGATGCAGGCCATCTCTGGCGAAGCATTATGGCCTGTCAAGCATGTCATCCCAGGTAGACAGATACTGGATCCCCTTTGAATGGCACCAGAAGCTTAGCTAATTGTTGATCATCTTATCCTTGTACTGTGGTATCATTCTTGGTGAAGGCAGGATGCTACTCAGGGCTAGGGTCTTACCTGCCTATGCTACAAGATTGGAGAGCTCTTCCATGTCTCTTTTTATGTAGTCTAGGGAGGTACATCTCAGGTCATTTACACCAACATGGACAATGACAGAGTCATATTTGTACTTGCCTTGTAGTGACCTGAGTGCAAGCGTTATGTGGCGGATTCTGGCACCAGACAAGCAGCTGACAGTAGCCTTCTCTTTGTCCAGCATGCAAATGTATTTTATTGTAATCTTTGAATAGAATTCTATGCATGTCTTGTTTGATTATATGGTTTTCTTGCAAAAATATTATATGAGCTTTGTTTACATTCAGATACTTATTTAAACTGCTTCTTTTCAATGAATTGTTTAAGCCATTAATATTTGATTATAAACAATTAAATGTTGACATGAAAAGAAAAAGGCTTTGAATATAAAAGTCAAAGCCTTATTACTTAATGTCTATAGTAAACTACAGTGAAACATTGCTCTGGATAATAAAGATGACAGTAACGTTAAACTTTTAAATTTGAAACAATTGAAAGCATTAGTCCTGGAATATAGCATTTCCGGTTGGATGAGTAAATCATCCAAACCACTTACCTGCCTAGCCATATTAACATAACAAACAAAATCTGAATTAAGCATATGTTGCTGCTTCTTAAAAGAAGTAATGATCTGTGAATGAAAAAGATTCACTCTTATAGATAAGT
The DNA here is from genome assembly GCF_019279795.1 of Protopterus annectens. Taxonomy (NCBI): domain Eukaryota; kingdom Metazoa; phylum Chordata; order Ceratodontiformes; family Protopteridae; genus Protopterus; species Protopterus annectens. The sequence continues at coordinate 905,359,527 of NC_056743.1, read as the reverse complement.
AAACATTATCTTAAATCAATATATATGAATAATTAACTATTATAATTATAATAGTTATGACAGATATTAAATGAATAAAGGAACTGTTCAATCTAAACTAGCTATATTAAAGTCACAAAGTATTTATTTTTATGTTTTGTAAATACTATGCATTGATTAGATTCTTGATTTGCTATACATTTTTCCTTTTGTTATATTCAAATATGTTAGTAGACAAGAAAATAAAACATGATGGAACAATATGTGGTGGGAGATAAATGCAGCCACAGTCTACCTATAAATTGTTTTGTGTATAATTTGATTTGGGTATATGTGTTTTATGTATTATTTGAAAATATGACATCACTATATATTAACTGTAAAAAAAACTTTAATATGTAGAAATTACACTTCTCTTAGAATTAAATGTGCAAATGTATTTTATTTAATTATAAGGGTGGTTAAGAGTGAGTCTTAAATGTTTAATGTCATGATATTATAATTATATTATCATGGGTTGAAAACTGACTTTAATTATAAGTTGTAGTATGAGTCTAGGTACCCAGGCCCACACCAACACGGCAAGATACCCCCAGAAGGAGCCTCAGGACACTCCCAAGCCCTTAGGACCCAGGGGCATCCACCAAAACAAATCTTTCACATCTTCCAGAGCTTCTGAGGTTTAATATTGTATGTACAGCCGAAGTTGACATTAGTTCACGATTATTGAGTTGCCAAGAATTTTTATAGATCTTGTTGAGATTAATTTAACAAAACAGTGTAAGAAACTTCTCTGGGTGGAAGATTTTCAGTCCATATATCTCTAGTTAATCACTGTATATTAATCAAATCAGACAATAGTAGTAGAAGTAGCGAACTTAAACTCGTCCTAAGTAAAAAAAAAAATAAAATAAAAATAAAAAAAAATGTAATTGTACAGAGGGATACCACGGAGATTACTTGTTTTTTTTTGTTGAGATTAATTTACCTCCAACAATAGATCGTGTTTATTTGTTCAGCTTTGTCTCTGTAGTGAGCAATACGTATAGAAATCTGGATTATTTTCTTCTGCCATTCAAAGGGATGTTTGTATCCTTGTTTATATAGTTTCTCTGTTGGTGTCTCATGGAACGTCCCCAAGACCCACTGACCAAGGAATGACCCAAGGCCCCCCCCAAGACCATCCTTCCAGCTAGCGATTGTGTCTGTGATTGGAAGATTTTAATATCTCTATTATTTGACACTTCAAATAAAATAGAGATTTGTAGCATAATATTAGTGCCAAAATATTCAATGTAGGTGATGTATTTAATATTATGTGTTTGTGTGTGTGTGTGTGTGTGTGTATATATATATATATATATATATATATATATATATATATATGTGTGTGTGTAAGAGAGTATTAAGCTATTTTCTGTTTGTACGAGTTTATCAAGCTGTAAGGTAACATTTCAAAATATAGTTTAATGATTATTAAATAAATATCAGGTTCAGGTAAATAATTTCTAGACACTGAGTACATCCATCACCCACCACAGTGACATATCTATCTTCTTGTTCATAGGTTGGTACTAGGCTATCAGCCCTAGGGCCTATACAAGCCTAGCCATAACAATTCCCTGGCTATTTCTTCCCACACTATTTACTTCCCTGGACCCCTGTCTAGCAGGGTGACTGACATGATCCCCGGGGTGAATTTCCTTTCTCCCATCCAGTCATCAAGGTTCCTTTTGCAGAGGGCCAAAGAGGCACTCTGCTTGACATGTATGGGCAATCTATTCCAGAGTCTGGGGAGTCTCTGGGTCAGGAACCTATCCCTCCAGCATGTTTTGTTTATTGTGATGACAAGGTTTAGATCCCTGGAGCATGTGGCTCTGAGGGATTGGGATTTCTTTAAGTGTAGCATGTCCAGCAGCTCTGGGTTTGACATAGCCTTGTATGTTAAGCAGAGATCGCCACTGAGTAGACGATATGCGACAGAGTATAGCTGGAGTTTTTTAAGGCGGTCAGCGTATGGCATCTGCTTTAGACCTGTGATTCTTTTAGTGAGGTATTTCTGCAGCCTTTCCAGTTGTTGCAGATGTCTTGAGAGGTACATACCAAACGGGGCATTGTATTCTATAATGGGTCTAATGAGGGATGAGTACAGTGGGGCAATGACCTCCTTTTTTCTGGATGAAAAGCCCTTAGTGATGAGGTGTGCCACATAGAAGGATTTCCTGACTGTTGTGGTGATGTGGTTATCGAAGGTGAGACCACTGTCCACCTGTGTCCCTAAGTCTGTTATCACACTTTCAGTGTTTAGTGTACTGCCACCTATATGGTAATTCACGGGTACATGTTTTTCCCCAAAGGGGATAACTATACAATGTTCATCGTGTTACCCTGCTGCAGTCATTACACTTGGGTTATCCTGCCATCAGGCGGTCCCGCAGTCGGCCCGAATTCCAAAGTCTTGGTCCGGCGTCGGTTGCTGTCACTTCTTCCCTGACATCAGTGTGCCAGGGGTATATAAGAAGCATCCAACACCATTTTCTTCAGTCTTTCTTGCCGTGCGGTGCCCGAAGCAGAAGCAGTTCGCAAGTGCCGGTCGGCCGACACCTGAGATTTTCGATTTGAATTTCAGTCCGAAGTCTTCAATAAAGCTAAGTGCCCCATTGGGGAACATTTTCTTGCCTCAGTCCGATGTCAGAAAAAGTTAACAATTGCATTTCTTGTGGGAAGCAAATACCTCATAAGGACTTCCATTCCTATTGTATTCCTATTGTATTCCTTGCCTAGGCCCAGACCACGACGTCACAGGTTGTCTGTTTTGCGCTAGGTTTAATAAACGAACTGTCAAATGCCATTTTGACTTCGCACGGCATTACTTTGGTAGGAAATTTAATTATATCATGCCGTCAGAGCAGCCAACGACCGCCATACATAAAAAATGCAAGGATAAGGACAGGCAGCCCAGGAACAAGCCAGACTCCGAGGCCTAAGCTGGGCCTGTCGCCGGTTCTCCGGTTTTCAGTAAGGTGCCTACGCAGCCCCTGACGACCGCAGAAATGGAACCCCAGACAGCTGCGGATTCCCAAGCGGAGCTTACTAGGCTGACGCAGCCATCTACCGACACCGGAGCAGAAGTAGACACCGATGCAGTGGAAACACCTTTGGTTGCAGTGGGTGTCTTCAGACCGACTGCACTCACCATTAAATCTTATGCTAAGCTTAAAACTCCTTTAAAACCTAAGAAAACTGTACATCAGTCTACAGTGCAAGGCCCCATGCCTAAGAAACAGATGCTTAAGATGGCTGAAGATTTGATTACCCTTATCAGGGGTTCCCATCCCCCTCCTGATAAAAGACCAAGACAAGAGGAGGATTATGCATCCTCTGACCAGGTTTCTCTCTCCTCAGATTCTTCTGAGGAACAGGATTACACTTTCCCACCTTATGAAGATTCTGATGCTGAAGACTGTATTCCCTCAGCATCTCCCCCTGGAGACTACTCCTTTGGGGAAACTTTACATACCATGGGGGAACATTTCCACTGGGAAGGCCAGGATTACTCAGACTCTAAGAAAAGGCTCCAAGAGTTCCTTTTACTACCCCAGCACAGACCTCTTGCCATCCCTCCTGTTTTAGATATTGTGGATGATGTTTACTTGGAGTCTAGTTTAAATCCAGACTCTCTACCTCCTGCTCCAGCCAAACCAGACAGATACTAGAGAGTACCTGACTCACACAAATTCCTTTATAAAAGCCCTGTAGCTGACCCAGAAACAATTTCCCAGGGTCCTAAGGGAGCAAAAGCTTCTATGGCTAAAAATCCTGTGCCCTCTGAAAGGGATTCCAGAGCTCTAGATAGATGGGGAAAGAAAATATACACCTCTGCAACTCTGGCTATGAGAGCATTAAATTGCCAGTTTCACATGTTGAAATATCAACAGTTTCTAATGTCTCAGTTAAAACAAAAAATGAGCACACATTCAGAACAGTCTGAATTCAAGGAAATGCAGGATCTGTTGCATGCAGCTGAACAGACGGGCAAACATACTTTACAATGCGGATTTGATTCATTGGAAGCTTCCTGTAGAGCAGCTGTTACTGGCTCTGTCATACGTAGACATGCTTGGTTAAAAGAACAAACCCTCCCTGACCATGTTAAAGCAAAATTATTGGATGCACCTTTACAGCAGGATGTATTATTTGGTGTCAAAGCAGAAGAGGTTTTAAAGAAAATGGAGGATAAGGCAAAGTCTATGCAAATGGTCAAGGATTTTTTGCAGGTACAACCTCCTCATTTCAGCAGAAATTGGCCAACAAAAAACTGTTCCTTTCCAGCTTCAGACAGATCACAGAGGGGTAAATAGAGACACCCAAGGGGCAGAGGTCAGTCACAGGGCCCTTACAAACTTCGCCAATGGGGTTCTGCTACCCAGAAAGGAGGAGAAGACAGGCCCCAAGCTAGCAGAAGACAAACACAATGACTCTATCCTCAAACTACCCAGCAAATCTCTCCTGGCAACTCCCTTGGGAGGAAAACTAGCATTTTTTGCAGACAACTGGCACATCATCACAAAAGACAAATGGGTTCTAAACATCGTCTCTCAAGGATACAGATTCCACTTTCATACCTTACCAAGGATCAAAGGAATGCCAAACCTGCCACCAAATCAATGGGCAGAGGCACAAAAACAAATTACAGCTCTCATGAACATGACAGCCATTCAACAGGTACCTACACAGGAGCAAGGACAAGGATTTTATTCAAGACTCTTCCTAGTCCCAAGAAAGGACAAAGCATGGAGGCCCATTCTGGATCTTTCACTTCTGAACACCTATTTGCAAGTATAAAAATTCAAGATGCTAACACTACAGCAGCTTCTTCCCATACTGGGCAAGAATGCTTGGCTAGTCACTTTGGACCTCAAGGAGGCATACCTGCATGTCCCTATCAGACAAAATTGCAGAAGATACCTCCGCTTCATTGCAGGTTCAACGCATTATCAATTCTCTGCACTGCCCTTTGGCTTATCTACTGCACCCAGGGTCTTCACAAAATGCCTGGCACCAGTAATTGCATACTGCAGACAGAGGAATTCAAATATACCCATACCTGGACAACTGCCTTATTCAAGCAGAAAGCAAGGACATTCTTTTAAAGCATCTGGCATTTGTCAAACACCTTGTAAGTTGCCTAGGGTACACAGTAAACGAAAAGAAATCAAAACTAGTGCCCTCACAAAACATAATATTCCTGGGTGCCAGCTTGAATACAATGGCCCAGATGGTTTATCTCACGCCAGACAAGCAACGACAGCTGATTCAATATTTCAAAATGATGGCAACAAAGACCCAACTCCCTGCAAGAAAAATTCTGCAGGCCTTGGGATTCATGGCATCTTGCATACTACTAATACCATTTGCAAAACTGCATATGAGGAAATTACAATGGTACCTGAAAAGTGTATGGACTCAGCACAACCACAGCTTGGAAGCAATGATACCACTCATTCCCTGCCTTCAACAGGAGTTTCTATGGTGGGCACAGGCATGTCACCTCAACAAGGGTCAGCCTTTCACCTTACCCACAGCCAGGCAAACTATGACAACAGATGCATCAGACTATGCCTGGGGGAGCACACATGGCAGGGCAGTGCATTCAGGGCAAATAGACTACAGACCAAAGGCATCTGCATATCAATCAAAAAGAAATGCTAGCAGTACAGAATGCCCTAACAGCTTTCAAGGACCTTCTACACCCAGGACAACTAATAATAAAGACGGACAATACCACAGAAATGTGGTACATAAACAAGCAAGGGGGCACACATTCCTACCCTCTATGCAGGCAAGCAATGACCTCATGGAACACTGCACTGTCTTACCAGGTTCAATTACAAGCACAATTCCTGCCAGGAAAGAAAAACACATTGGCAGACGACCTAAGCAGAAACATCATGGATCCACACGAATGGAAACTAGATCCACAAATATTTGCAATGATAGCTCAAAAATGGGGACGCCCAGACATAGATCTGTTTACAAGCCCCCACAACCACCAACTTCAAAAATTTTGCACAAGGACCTTCCATCCACTAGCTTGGAAAGTGGACGCCCTCTCATTCAGTTGGAAAACATTAACAGTGTATGCCTTCCCTCCACTGCCTCTTCTAGCAAAGGTACTGCTGAAAGTCAGATTAGAGAGGCCACAAATGATTCTCGTTGCACCAGACTGGCCACGCCAGCATTGGTATCCAATTTTAAGGAACATGGCCCACCATGGATTTTGCCACAGATTCCTCACCTGCTCACCCAGCAAGACAATCAGATTCTACACAGCCAGCTCAAGACTTTAAACCTGGCTGCATGGCAAATTACCTAAACAACCAGCCAGCACCTTTATCCAAAGCTATTATGGATGTCATTCTGGAGGCCAGGAGACCCAGCACCAGGAAAACCTATTCAGACAAATGGAAAAGATTTTGCGCCTGGAACCAGGCTAAAGGCCTAAATCCCCTTGATCCAAACATCCCTCAGATTCTACAATATTTAACAGAGATGTTACACAAAGGGCTTTCCTTTTCATCTATGAAGCTCCACGCCTCAGCAATTGCAGCTCATTACAGCACGGTTCCTCCTTTATTCTCACATCCACTCCTAACACAGTACCTCAGAGGGGCTAAGAACTTAAGACCGCCAAGGAGAGCTCCAACACCTACTTGGGATCTCAACTTTGTTCTGGAAAAGCTTACACTGCCGCCCTTTGAACCAGCTTTTTCAGCTGATTTAAAATTTCTTTCATGGAAAACTGCCCTACTGCTAGCAATAACCTCAGCTAGAAGAGTCTCAGAGCTACAGGCACTATTGGCAGTGGAACCTTTCCTCATTTTTCATCAAGACAGAGTCTCTCTACGAACTAATCCTTCCTTTATGCCAAAGGTGGTATCCAGTGTGGCCCTAAACCAAACTATTCACTTGCCCACCTTCTTCCCAAATCCCCAGAACAAAGGAGAAAGACTCCTGCACTCTTTGGACATTCACAGGCAATTACGTTACTACTTGGATAAAACTAAGGCTTTCAGAAAAACTGACCAGCTCTTTGTAGCCTATGCTACAGGATCACAAGGAAAAGCCATCTCAAAACAGACCATTTCTAAATGGATAGGGCATTGCATACGTTTCTGCTACACACATCATGGGAAACCAGTACCTGCTAACATTAGGTCCCACTCCACCAGGGCTACAGCTACATCAGCAGCCTTTTTCAGGGGAATGCCAACCAAGGATATTCTGGAAGCTGCAACTTGGAGTTCAGTGCACACCTTCACCAAACACTATCACTTGCCTCTATACTCTAAGACTAGAGCTGGTTTTGCCACTTACTAGCCTCTTCTAACCCTGTTTGACTCCACCTCCCATCCTTAGCTTTGGGATTCAACCCAAGTGTGATGACTACAGCAGGGTAACACGAACATAGTACAGTTTTGTACCTACCATAAATGTAGATGTTCGAGTGTTTACCCTGCTGCAGTCCAGGTTACCCTCCCTCCATCCCCTCTGAACTAGCTGAACTTATCTCTACCACTCCATCCTATGCTACTTCTGTGGTGTATTTGCTTGTGCCTAACGGTTTTGTTATATTTTTATATAGCTATATGTGTATATATATATATATATATATATATATATATATATATATTTTGCCTACCTGTTGGGGGCACCTGACATCTGGGGCAAGAAAAACTGAAGAAAATGGCGTTGGATGCTCTTACATACCCCTGGCGCACTGATGTCAGGAAAGAAGCGACAGCAACAGATGCCGGACCAAGACTTTGGAATTCGGGCAGACTGCGGGACCGCCTGATGGCAGGATAACCCAAGTGTGATGACTGCAGCAGGGTGAACACTCGAACATCTACATTTATGCTAGGTACAAAACTGTACTTTTCTTGGCATTGAGCTTGAGCCCATGGCTCTGGCACCAAGCATCTGTTTCTGTAAGGCCCTTTTGTAGAGTATCCACATCATTTGGGGATTCAATAATGGCTCCCAGTTTGCAGTCATCTGCAAACTTTGTTAGCCAGAGTCCCTTAGTGTTGGCCTGTACTTCAGACAAGTAGATGCCAAACAAGAGCGGTCCCAGGACTGAAACCTGAGATACTCCACTTGTCACTTGTCTGGAGCTGGATTTGGAGTCGGCTACTTTTACAGTGTGGGTTCCATCAGTAAGCCAGTTAGCAACCTGGGTGACGTAGGGATTAATGCCCAGCTTAGTAAGTTTATCTGTAATTCCAGAGTGGGGGATGGTGTCAAAGGCCTTGGCAAGGTCTAGATAGGCTGTGTGGACCACCTTACCCTTGTCCATGGCTCTGGAGACTGATTCGAAGAAGTCAGTCAGGTTCAGGAGACAAGATCGGCCCTTCACAAACCCAAACTGGGTGGTGTCCAGTGTTTGAAGATTGCCAGTGTCTTTGCTTATAAGTTCCATGATAATACGCTCCATGGCCTTGCAGATAAGGCTCGTCAGACTGATGGGATGGTAGTGTCCGGGATCCAAGGTGGATCCCCCCTTGTGGAGTGGGATAACTGTAGCTCTGTGCCACTCAGTGGGCATGAAACCTGACGTGAGGCTATGATTAAACATGACACTTAGGTGAGTTGCCAGTTCATATTGTAGTTCATGTAGTACACAGCCCGGGATGTCATCTGGTCCCATGGATGCTGCATTCTTAGCTTTGGAGAGTGAGTTTTTTTACCTTTGTGGCCGTTATTACCGGAATTTGACAATCTTCCGGTATTGAGATGGCCATTTAGGGGCTGAGAGGGGGGTGAAGTTGACACTGAATCGATCTGCCAGGATATTGGCAATATCCTTGGGATCAGTATATTTAATGCCATTCTGTTTTAGCTCAGAGCAGATCTGAGCATTGCCATTTAGATTATTGACATAGTTATAGAATGCCTTGTGGTTGTCTTTAGAATCTTTGGCAATTTTATTTTCGTAACTAGCTTTGGAGGATTTTATGAGGGATCTCAGTTTCTTACTGAGACTGGTAAGGGAGTTTTTTGCAACCTGGGATTTTCCTCTTTTCTGCAACAGTTTCTTCCTTTTGTTGTAAAGTTTGAAGTTTGTTTATGGCAGGGGAACCACCAGATTGGCTTCATTTTTTGGATGAGAGCATCTTGGTTCTATTTGGGATGGCATGATTCATGCATGAGTGGATGTGCTCGTACAGTGCCTTAGTGTAGGATTCAGCAGTTGAACTTTCAGTTCCCGTCTGCATGGGTGTCATGAAGTTTGTCACTTCTGACTTGAGCAGCATGAAGTTGGCTTTGGAGAAGTTTTTTATGGAGGTTTCCTTACTGGGGGGGGGGGGGTAGGGTGGGATGTGGATGTTAAGGGTGATTAGCTTATGGTCAGACCTGACTAACGAGGGGGTGACCATAGGTGTGGAGCATCGATTTTCCATGTTGGTAATGACCAGGTCTAGGATATTGGAGCCCCTGGTGGGACTATGAAGTAGTTGATCCAGGGCATTGGAATTTATGAATTCCAAGAACTGTTGGGCAAAGGTGTTGGTACATGAGTAGTTTTCCCAGTTAATGGCAGGGTAGTTAAAATCGCCCAGTATTAGGGTGTTTGTTTCTATCTTAATATTTTCCAGTATGTTTAGAAAGGTATAGTGAGAATCTTGGGGTATGGTGGGGGATCTGTAGCAAGCTACAATTTGGATTGCAGTCTTACCTAGTGTTAGTTGCACCTGGAGAATTTCAGATGCATTGTGTTGGGCAACTAGCCTGGTGGTGTGAATATCCTTGGTGAATATTGACACTCCTCCATCTTTAGTGTTTTGGTCCTGGTTTGGTGGCCGAAGAGTGTGGTAAGAGTTGTAGCCTGGTATTGCAGGGGTGCTCTCTGGAGCCTTGAACCAGGTCTCAGTTACTGCACAGATATCGATGTTCTCCATTTTTAGGAGTGCCTCGAGAGAGTGCATTTTGAGGTTTAGACTTCTAGCATTGAGTAGCATTACCTTCAGATTTTGCATGCTTGTACCTGTTATGGTGGTTTTGTCCTTTGAACTTTGCCTAAAAAAGGCTCTATAGGGGTGGCAAGAGCCTTAGCCAGTAACCTGAATCCTAGGGGCGACAGGTGCAGACCATTGTAATTCAATTATGTATACTGATCACTAAGGATAGATGCTTTTCAGATAAACGGCATGTATGAAACATGAATATAAAATTTACTTCTAATATATAAAGATTTCAGAAAGTATCAGCATAGATTATAGATTGCATCTTGCACTGTTTTATTTGTTTCTGAATTTTTTTAAGATGCATTAAATCAATATAAAGTTGAAATATGTGCTTCTCCTATTCATAGACTAGTACTCATACATTCAACCATGTATGCATTTACATAAGTTCTTAATATTCATAGGTGCCCACTGGGATAATAACCTCGTGAGCCCCCTCACCATCTCAACTGTATAACTTGATAATCAAACATGTTCCAATATGTTTGACTAATGTAATATAGAAATAGCAATTTCTGTAAGCAGAAAATTGATTTTTGATTTAATAGTACAGTGGCTTACAATTATTAATATTCTCCATGAGCAATTATAGAATAAGAACAGGACTATCTCAACTGCATAAAACTATGATGTAAATTCAGTATAATCTTATTACTGGCTTTCTTTTATACAGTTGTATCCAATGCGCATCAATCTTACATAAAGTTAGGGCATGTCTTTGATTTAACTTAATACATTTTGTCAGTGTCTTAAGTAAAGTAGAATTACCCCATGTGGGAATCACACCCTTCATCTTGTGTATGTAAGGTAAACCCCACGATCATCATGTCATCTTTCCATAATGTTCCATAAGTCAGTCTACTGCCCTGGCCTATAAATATAAACTAGTCCATAAATAAATAAAATAACATAAAGTTAATAAAATCTTAGTTTTGAACCACTGAATTGATTGCCTGTGTCATTGAGAAGTATATATGGGTAATAGTGATGAAACAGATCATAAAGACTGCAGATGTTAAAGGATGGCAGCTGTGTGACTGCATGGGGTGTGTATGGAAGTGGGGGGCATGAGACAGTAGGTACATTTATAAATGTCTGTATTTCATGATGTACAAAACGTTTATTGATAAAGATAGGGTTTTACTGATGAACATTAACCTCCGAAATGCACAGTAGTAAGCGCCGCCCAGCACCCAGAATCACAGGGATATCACCGAGCAGTAATAAATAATTATGTATTCAGCCAGTGATCCGTATGGGCATTTAGTGATTGTAGAAGTTGGACATTCAGCAATGGAATTAATTTCTGAAATATTGAAATACAAATTCATGTAATACATGTAATATATATATATATATATATATATATATATATATATATATATATATATATATAAATATCTTGTATATGGCAAAATCACACCCTCAAACATCACACTAGTCAACCAGTGCTTTTTCAAGTTGGTAATTATGCGTCAGTCACCAGGAAAGCAATGGAACCCATTCAAAGCAACAGAAATCAAAGCAACGGCCTGCAGCCACCATACCTCCACACGCCCACAACACACAAATCAAGGCCTGCCCTTTGCTGCCCAACAGTATGTTATGTTTCTTCATGAATGTATTTATTGACTAAATTATATCCTGTAGAAATTTCAAGAAATCCTCTAAGGGTAGTTGTGCTAACCTTCATGGTTAGACACAGAATGTGCCTAGAAAAGCCCAAGATCTCCCAGATAACTAGTAGCCAGACTCTCAGCAAACAGCAGCCCACAACAGAATAACCCACTGAGCACACCTGAAGGAGTGCCCAAACCAAGCACTTCATGAGCTTGTAATGGTGCGGAGACAAAACACTAGTAGAAGCACCTGATGCGTCTCTCAGGTCAATGCTTCTCATCTAAGATGATGCTCATGTGTACATCAGTCTGGCTGTACACAAAGTTCTCTGTCATTTCCAACCGATCCCTGTCACATCATTCACAATGCAATATGACAGGAGCAATTACACACAGAATCCCCATATTCTACAAAGCAATCGGACATATCCATGATATCACTTCCAATGTCAATATAATGTCTTAAACCTTGGCATTGGCTGCCACATCAAAAGGTCCGGCAAGTAGCACATAGAGGGCAGGATGCATTATCTAACCTCAACTGATCTCTTCAGTACTTCTGTGCAGCACATCACCCACAGTTCATCACAGCCTGCTAGCTGCAGTAATGTCATACCATTCGTGGTAAACCAACCACAGACATCAAAGTAAATTATCAATGAGCCACCTAGACAAAGGTCAAACACTTCATACATTAAAAACACAACCTCAGCAAATCACACCTGCCCAACAGCAGAAAATGGACTCCAATCCATGCACTGCAGACTCAGGGGAGCCCAACGGCCACAAATCACAAACCTAACTGTGCCGCTCCTAACCAACTTAACTGCATTTCTGCAACACCCACAGTGTCCGAAAAAATCCATATGTAAGAAAGTGAAGGCACCTTGGGAAGAACCAAATAGTGGAGTATACATGACTGTATCAAATTTGTTACAAACCATACCTTGGAGACAAGTGATAATTCATTCTTGTTTAAATATGTATGTGTATATCTGGTATCCTGTGCACTCATTCAGTATATAATGACTATGTTCACAAGTGAATGAGGTTCAGTATTACTTCTTTTCATGCAGTAATAAAACCACATTTTCCTGTTATTTTATATAAAGTTGGAAAATGTATTACTCCATTGATTGTGTGTAGCACCCCTGAATAGCGTACAGATCCATGTGTTCACATGATTACTCGTGGTCTCCATGAAAGATTTCCTGAAAGACTGTGAAGAAGTTGATTGGGGAAGACTAATCACTGTGTAAAGCAATGGCTGTGCAACTCAAAGCAGCTGAATTATAGGTTTAATAGTTCACTAATGCAGATCATTCCTTGAATTTTAAACATTAAACTACCTAGAGAAACCTCACTGTACTGCAATGTTTCTAGCTAGTGTCTTAGATGAAAACAAAAAGATACTTTCAAAAATTCAAAAGCTCTGCTTATAACTATAAACTATGTAAATTTATTAAAGCATGGCCAAGCTGCATGTACCTAAGATTGTCTGTGTCTTGATGTGACAGGGTCAAAGTTTATATAGTCAGCAAACGCTCTGCTGGTGCAGATTAAAGCTGTTGTTAAGGTGCTGGAGCAGGAGTCATATTTCTTGACTAAAACTTGTTTTCTTTTGTGGGAAAATTATAAGAAAAGAACCAAAAAAGATTTTACTTATATAATGTATAATAGCTCGTGCTCATAAGTTTGATGTAAAATAAATACAGACATTTAATAAAAGTGACTAAACACCTGCATTAACATACTAGATTACCAGTATAAATGAGTAAATGCCAGTTTGAAGTATTTCTATCGTAATAAGGGATTTTAAAACAATGTTTGTGACTATCACATGTTCCTTTAAATGTATACAGACTTAACACATTTCACTTTAGAGTAATAGGTGTCAGATGGTGTACATAAGAAAGGTAGTCAGCATAAAAAGGAAATGAGTAAACTGTTGAGTTTGAATTAAGAAAAACAATATTAAGTGAAAATATTCATTGTTTCCATTATCACATTCACCTCAAATATAATGTAACCAGTCTAACCAGAAATGTAATTATCTAAATAAAACCTATATCAATGCTAGCTTTAGACTGTGACTTCTTAATCGTATATTTATGTAAAACAGGCATTATTGAATATATATATATATATATATATATATATATGTGTGTGTGTGTGCGTCTGTGTATATATATATATATACACACACACACACACACACACACACGTATATAAGATCATGACTGCAGTCTAATAGTAATTGCTATATTTTCAGCATGTATGTTGCCATTGTATTTATGTATGTATTTATGTATAGGTTTAAAAAATTAGAATTGTAGTCTGATACCATATATTATGTACACCCCCCCTTTCTTTTTTACCAACATATATTTTATAAAAGGAGTTAAAACTGGAAATCAAACAAGATGCTGGTGTAGGCGCTCCACAGTGAAAACATGGCTCGAACAGGAAATGTTTATTGTGAATCCAACAATACAAAATTCGAAACGGTTATATGATAGTTTGAAATAAGTTAAGCGCTTTCATCTGTGCAAAATACAGACTTCATCAGAACTAAGATTCCATTTTTAAAAACACCATTTAAATAAACTTTTTGGCACCAAAACTGCATGAAAGACAATTAAAATTTAAAGAAACATTACCTAAATAATAAATTTACAATTCTCCTACTATAAGATGTCAACCATAATGTAATAAATGATGTTAATCAACAATAAATATGCAATGAAAAACAATACAATTATACAATAAAAATGCGCTAATACAATATATCATGTGTTAAAACATATGTAAAACCAATACTATGCCATAATGAGAAATGGCTTGATACTAATATGTTCATTTATACCAGGAGATCTTTTAGCATCAGTTATAATTTGGCATTTACTTTCTTTACTAGCCAGTAACGCTTTCCAGTTTCCTCCATATGGTGAAACGTCAACCTGATCAACTATGGCAAACTTAAATTGATGTATATCTCCTTTAATAGACAAATGTCTGTATAGTGCATTATTTTTGTCCTTCACTTTTATCCTATAAATATGTTCATAAATCCGTCTCCTAAAGTGTCTCTCTGTCTTCCCTATATAAAATGCAGGGCAGGCATTACAAGTAGCAATATAAACAACGTGGGATGTATTGCAATTGCCAGCCCTGCATTTTATATGTGTATTGTTGATATCTTCCAAAACAATACTTTCTGCTTCATTAATTGCACTACATTATTTTCAACACCCACATTTTTAGTGCCCTGCATTTTCTTTTTACTACATAACTTTTTAATATTGGGTCCAGTCTTAAATACAAAACTAGGTTGATTTCCCAAAATAGAAGCTGTGTCATCATTCACCATAATTAAATTCCAATGCTTCTTAACAATTTTCCTAATATAATATACGTATGGTGAATACATCAAGACACACACTTGATTAGTGTGGCTATTGGATAAGGACAGATCTTTTTTAACATTATTAAGGGGGTATATTTATTGCCCCACTCCTGTCTAACATAATTTGATGTATCAATTAATAATTTAGAGGGATAACCTCTAGTGCTAAACATAGTCAACAATAATGCAAGTTCTTTGTCCGAAATCTTTCTAGTTGAAGACATTCGGGCAGCCCTGATACACTGTCCTTTAAAAACATTTTTAAAAACATATTGTGGATGGTTGCTGTTCAATTCAATATAATCATTAGAAAATGTCTCTTTCTTATATATTTGCGAGACAAAACCTTCCTCAGAATGACTAATAAATGTGTCCAAATATGCAATACCACTGTCACTGATATTATAAGTCATTTTAAAAAATCAGTGGTACTATTAATATAATCTATAAATGAGTAGATGCCTTTCTTTGGACCATTCCATAAAAGAAACAAGTCATCTTAATTGGTGTGTTAGCCCAAGCTGTCTTTAAAGTTAAGTCCTTATCTTGAATTGATAGAAGCTTAACAATAATGGATTTAGGCACTGGAGGGTTCCTCTTTAAAGAAGGTGAGGAAAGGGACCTATAACAAATGAAAGATCTTCTGGCAAGTTGAGAGCTTAGGCAACCAGTTGTTTAAAAAAAATTATCAAATTGTCCCCTTCCTCTTTCTCTGGGATTCCATAGATCCTAATGTTGTTTCTATTTGACCTGCTTTCTGAATCTTTTATCTTATCTAGTAACAAAGTGTTTTGCTTTAGTAAAAATTCTGTATGGCTTTCACTTTCTGTCAGTCTTCCATCCACATCTGTCATTGCATCTTTAGTTGAAGAAATCTGAGTCGATTGCTGTTTTATCACTTCATTAAGAAAATTCATTTGTTTTTTGCAGTCTTCATTTATAAAATCCATTTTTGTTTCTAGTTTGTCCAGTTTTATAGAAAGTTCCTGGATACTCCTAATAATAGACTGAAGTTCCTTTTTTATGGAATTTTCATGTGAGTTCACTTTTGAAAGACACGATAGATGAACAGTCAAAATGTACTGTGACAGGAAAAATTAAAATGCTTTCTAATTTAATTTTTTTTCTTTCAGAAATGTATCTATACTGGTTTAAGTATATGATTCTATTAAAAAAATCAGTATTCTATTGAGAAAAAATAAAATCCTGTCAGAGAAAAATAGCAAGAAGCAGAGCAAAAGCTTTGTGCTTCTATCTGGCCACCATCTTAGCCACTCCCCCCACTCTTCTTATTTTCTATCAGTATTTGATTCCATGACTTTTCTACACTGTATCATCTGTAGAAGTGCAGGTTTCTTCTCTTGTTTTGGTACAGCAATTTTTGTATTGCATACAGCGTTTTGTTGAGACAAGTCAGTTAGATGGGGAAGGAAGTTTAACATCAAAGACTCTAATTTTAGCTACAATGTTAAAAACTGTGAATGCAACACAAACCATTTCAGCCTAAGTAACACCTGTTTATCACAGGAGTCAGATTTCTCACACTCTGAACACTGAACTACATTTGTTACTTTGAAAAAAATTAAGTCAGCTACATTTTCAAGCCTTTCAAACATTCTTTAAGTTGTTTCAGCAAAGATAGCCACTAATGAAAATCAAAGGAAGCAAATTAATTAAAAAGGCAGATTGATACTGACAGTCAAAATTAGGTAGTCACAGCACTGTTGTCAGCTGTTGAGAGAGAAAGCCACATTAAATGATCCTCATGTCTGTCCCTCTAAAATGACATCAGGAAGGTGAAGGCACTGACTGTAAATCAAAATCATGCTACATATGGCAAACCACTTTCAGGTCATTTTAGGGTGTAACAAATTAGAAAATAACTACTTTGATAAGAAACATTAGTAATGTAAAAATGTAAAAAAGTTCAAGATATACTGAAAAACATATAATCTGCAGTAGGTAATTTCATTTGATCATCAACCTGTGGGTATCGGATCCGACCTGGATCCGAGCCGGCAGCTTTCCAAGCTAGAGATCCGAGCTCCAAGCTCCTCCCCCTTACCCATAATACCCTACCTCCTTCCAATCCTCAGATCTCGTTTGCCGCGGCTTTGTCAACACGAGTTTCTTGAGCTCCTAGCGTTTAGGCGAGTTGTAAGTAGATTTTTTTGTCAAAATCTTCTTAGTTTTTTGGTGTGTGTGGATAGTTTAATTTCTTAGTTTAAACCCCTGAGATTTACCGTTTTCTCATAGTTTAAAGCCTAGTAAGCTCCCCCTTTTCCCTTAGGTGTTTGTGTGGGCGCGCATGTGTGTTTTTTGTTAGAAATCATGGCCGAGGCCCCAAAGGCCATCTTTTCTAAGTGCACTGAGTGTGGTCATAAGCTTTCCCCAGCGGATGGCCACACTCAGTGCGTCCTCTGCCTGGGGGTACCACATTTGTCATTGGGCTGCCAAATTTGCGCAGTATTAACCCTGGGCCCTGAGGGATAGGAGGAATAAGCTGATTCTGGCAGGTCTCCTACCCGTGAAGTCGGCTTCCTCCTCCTCTCCCTCGGTGGCTACAGCCGCAGTTGCAGCTGCTCAGCCTGCTGTCCCCTCACCCTTGGCCGGGACTCAACCTCCCACTTCTTCCTAGGGAGAGAGGGACTCTAAAAAAAGAAAAGAGAGGAGAGAGAGAGAAAGGGAGAAAGAGAGGCACAGAAGCCACAAGCAGCGGGCCGACTCAGCCCCCTCGGCCCCGCCTGCCAAGCTGCTCTCCTCACCCCAGAAGGTCTCTGGGCCTTCCTCCCCTTGGCTCCGTTCTCCACGCTTCTCACCGGAGCCGGAGGAGGAGGCCCGACCATCTTCAAGGTCATCGCGGCAGCCCTCCCGGCCAGCTTCGGTGGCCTTCTCTAGGTCGACCTGTAGCCTCTCCGATGCTGGTATGGACCGGATGATGTGTCGTTTTCTCCAAACCCAGCTGCAGATGGGAGTGCTGCTGCCCCCCCCGGAGGGGAGTTCAGCCCCCACTTTTTGCCCTGATAGCTCCTTCTCCGATCCACTATCGGGTTTCGGAGCCTTCGGAATAGAGGAGTCTCGGAGTCAGGGAGTCGGCGCGGATAGATATCGCTACCTCAATGCCGGCCATGCCCTTGAGTTTGTTGGATCCTTTTTTGGATTCGAGTTCTCGGGGCCAAGAGCCGTGTGTCGGATCTGAG
Organism: Protopterus annectens; assembly: GCF_019279795.1. NCBI lineage: Eukaryota > Metazoa > Chordata > Ceratodontiformes > Protopteridae > Protopterus > Protopterus annectens. The sequence continues at coordinate 905,341,295 of NC_056743.1, read as the reverse complement.
GGGGCCAGTGTGTATTCGGCGCAGTTTCAGTCTGAGCACACTTCCCTCTCGGGTCTGAGCGCTTTGGCTCCGACGCCGATCCCTGTGCCAGATCTGAGGGTGTTAACCACGGAGCCTATAGAAATTGGTTCACCCTCGGCTTTTGACGTGGTGGAGAGGGTCCTCTCGAGAGGTTTGAGACCCCCTGCTCTTTCTTTGGAATCCGCCCCCACTCCCTTGCAGCTTGGCTTGTCTTCCATCATCCAGTCCCAGGGACAGCCTGTGTTGATGCCCCAACCCATTACACTGGCGGAACACGACCCTGTTGGTGAGCCCTCCTCGGACAGTACCCACCGAGGAGGCCTCTCACAAACGTAAGTGTAAGAGGAGGCACTTGGACTCCCCTGAGTCCCTCACGGACGATTTGGAGGAAGGGAAGGGTTCCCCTAGGTCACCCCCCGAGAACATCTCCTTTGGAGACATTATGGAAATGCTTTGCCTAAAGGGGGGTGGTCAGCCCAAAAACCTTGCTCGGACGAGTCGGTGTTCCTGGAGGTGTTCGCCAGATAGGATTCTTAGTACCCTGTGGATAGGACGGCTTGGAGTAAGGGTTCCCTGGTCGATGCCATGGTGTTGGCAGCAGCCACCAAGAAGGAACTTGCCCAGGATAGTTCCTCGATACATCCCCCTGATAAGGAGTCTCGGACGATGGATCGTATCGGGAAGCTGCTGTTTGCTTCAGCTACCTTTTCCATAAGGGCGCTGAATTATTTGGCCCATGTAATTAGACTTCAGTGGGATCTGGTGAAAGAATACACTGAGTCTCCCCCTGAGTCCATGTCAGCCGAGGACAAACTGACTTTCTCTGCTCGCATGGTGACTCTGAAATCTGTTTCAAACACATCTATGCGGCTACTTTCCCATGCCACGGAGGGGGCCACTAGAGCCAGCGGATCCGGCATTGCCTTAAGGCACCATGCCTGGCTTTGGCTTTGTGACTTTGCGGAACCTTTCAAGGCGTCCTTCACGAATGCATCCTTTCACGGTTCTACCCTGTTTGGGAAGACCGTCCACGACACATTTGGCTCAGAGCGAGAAAGACAGGAAGACGCTGTCTGCCATCTGAGTCCGCTTCTCGGCTCCTCAAAGGTCCTTTTCCAGGAACCAGAGAGGACAAAAGAAGATGTGGTTCTGGAAGTCTCAGCAGCCCTGTTAAGCACTGGACCCTTTGTCCTTCAGAGGCAGAGGGGGACAAGGATGCCGGCCCAGAGGTAGAGGGGGGCCGAAAAATTTTGGGTCGCAGGAACCTTTTTCTGACCGACCCATGCAGCAGCCCTGAGTCGTTGCCCGGCTGCTCCTCTTTGGAGGCATTCTGGGGGCATTTTTCGAAGCACTTGGCCCAATGGGAGTCCATCACAACAGATCGCTGGGTGCTTCGAATAATATCCAGAGGTTACTCAATCCCTTTCATAAACCTGCCTCCTCAGTCGAGGCGCCTCCCAAATGTACCACCCAGTCAGAGGGAGGCTGCAGCTTTAGAGGTAAAAAAGCTGCTAGAAAAAAGAGCAATCCAGCACGTTCCCCCCAGGCCAATCCGGATTAGGCAATTTCTTCAGGTTCTTTTTGGTGCCAAAGAAGACGGGGGACTTAAGGCCGAGTCTCGACCTTTCAACAATGAACCTCTTCATTGCCAAGGAGAAATTCCGGATGGTCACGCTTCAATCCATTCTGCCCCTGCTGCAGGAGAAGGACTGGATGTGCTTCATAGACCTCAAGGATGCGTACTATCACATTCTCATGGACAGGCCATCCAGGAGGTTCCTCCGCTTTCGGCTAGGGGCCAGTCATTAACAGATGTCCTTCAAGGATGCATTTGCAGTCATCACATATGGGTTGTCCTGCCTCAGGCAGCCCTTTGGTCGGCCGGATTCCAAAGTCTGGGTCCGGCGTCGGCTGATGTTGCCCCTTCCCCGACGTCAGAGTGCCTGGGGTATAAAAGCGTCAGCCGACGCCATCTTCCTCAGTCTTTCTTGCCGCATGGTGCCCGAAGCAGAAGCAGTTCGCAAGTGCCGGTCGGCCAGCTCCTGTAATTCAGCTAAACCGAAGACTTCAAAAGCTAAGTACCCCGTTGGGGACTCTTTCTTGCCTCAGCCAATGTCAGATAAAATTAATAATTGCTTAACTTGTGAGAAACAAATACCTCATAAGGATTTCCACTCTTACTGCCTACCTTGCCTAGGCCCAGACCACGACATCTCGGCCTGTTCCGCCTGTGCTTCCTTCAACTGACGCACTCTAAGACGTCGGTCGGAGTTTGCAGAGGAATTTTTTGGGGCTAGTTTTGCTTACAAAATGCCGCCTGAGACTCCGACTTCACATTTAATAAAGAAACGGAAGGACAAGGACCGACACACGCGGTCCGCGGTTTTGGCTGAAACCACGGCTAGGCCTACCGTGAGTGTCTCGGTCTCGGCTGAAACCAAGTCCTTGGTACTACCGTCCACCGAAACCGTATAACCGACAACCTCGGCCCCGGAGGCCACTACTGTATCGGTTGTTGAATCTCCATTGGAATCTGGTGTCCAGGAACCCTCCGACACCATTCCCTTAGACAAAACTACACCAGCACGTGGTGCAGCCAAACCTCCTGCATCCATGTCTATTAAGGCATTCTCTAGGGCTAAAGCTGCTAAACTCTCAAAATCTATGCCTCCCAGGGTTATCACTCAGGGACCGACTACAGGTTCTCAGATCCTTAGTCTAGCAGAGGACCTTATTTCATTAATTAGGGGCTCTCAGCCTCATCCTGACAGGGGCTCTCAACCTCCTACAGAAAAAAGGCCCAGGGTTGAGCCCTCTGATCCCCTCTCCTCTGATGAGGCCTCTGATGGCTCTGCTCTCTCGGACTACCAGGAGGAGGCTTTTTCGGCCTACGAGGATTCAGATGCAGAGGAATCTATCCCTTCGGCCTCCCCTCCTGAAGAACTGTCTTTTGGGGAAACTCTGCACACTATGAGGGAGCATTTCCAATGGCAGGGCCAAGAATTCTCTGATTTCAGGAAGAGATTAAGGACCTTCTTGCATTTGCCTCAGCATAGACCTTTGGCTATTCCCCCTGTTTTGAATGTCATTGATGATGTGTACTCTGAATCTAGCACAACCCCTGACACTCTCCCTCCGGCTCCTGCCAAACCCGATAGGTACTACAGGGTCCCGGAATCGCATCTTTTCCTTTACAAGGCCCACTCTGCTGATCCAGAAACTATTTCCCAGGGCCCTAAAGGGGTTGCAGCTGTCACTACAAAAAATACACTCCCCTCTGAAAGGGAGTCCAGGGCTTTAGAGCAATGGGGTAAAAAAGTGTATACTTCTGCTACCCTTTCTATGAGGGCTTTAAACTGTCAATTTCATAGGATACAGTACCAAGAATATTTGTTAGATGAATTGCATAAAAAAAGCTGTCTTCACCTGAACCCCTAGATCGCAAATCACTTCAGGATCTGGTACATAACTCTCAACAGGTTAGCAACCATTTCTTGCAGTGTGGTTATGATGCATTGGAAGCTTCATGTAGGTCAGCTATGACAGGTGCAGTCATACGTAGGCATGCTTGGCTGAAGGAACAATCTCTGCCAGACCATGTTAAAGCAAAGCTTCTGGATGCTCCACTGGAAAAGCAAAAGTTGTTTGGCTCTACTGCTCAGGAGGTCTTAAAGAAATTTGAAGAAAAGGCAAAATCTGTACAAACAGTCAAAGATTTTATGCAAGTCCAACCACCAAGATTCAGCAGAAATTGGCCTTCCAAGAACTGGTCCTTTCCAGACACAGACAGATTTCAGAGAGGCAAGAACAGGCGTGCCAGAGGTAGAGGGCAAACTAGAGGCTCCTACAGAGGACGCCAATGGCAGCCTCCCAACCAGAGAGGTAGTGCAGGGCCTACAACTGCTGCACAAGGACAGACTCAATGACTTTACTTTGACACCGCCAACCAGGGCTCAATTGAAAGCACCTTTGGGCGGAAAGCTTTCCTTATTTTCAGAAAATTGGCACATTATTACAAGGGACAAATGGACACTACAAATAATAGACAAAGGATACAGGTTCCATTTCCACACATTACCGAAAAGAAAAGGCATGCCAGACCTGCCACCAAATCAAAGGGCAGAGGCTTTGAAACAAATCTCCAACTTAATGAGAATGAAAGCAATAGAAAAGGTTCCTCTCGCAGAACAAGGCCAAGGATTTTATTCCAGACTCTTCCTTGTTCCAAGAAAGGAAAAGCAATGGAGGCCTATTTTCGACTTGTCCGCACTAAATACTTATGTCATTGTGCCAAAATTCAAAATGCTGACTCTACAGCAACTCCTTCCCATGCTGGGCAAGGGGTCTTGGCTGGTAACTCTGGACCTCAAGGAGGCATACCTGCATGTCCCTATCAGACAAAGCTGCAGAAGACACCTCAGATTTCTTGCAGGTTCAGAGCATTATCAATTCTCAGCATTGCCCTTTGGCTTATCTACTGCGCCCAGAGTATTCACGAAATGCCTGGCATCAGTAATTGCACACTGCAGACTTCAGGGGATGCAAATATACCTGTATCTGGACGACTGCCTTATACAAGCGGACAGCCAACAAATTTTGGTAAAACACTTGAATTATGCCATCTATCTTCTTCAGGCCTTGGGATATACAGTCAACATTCACAAGTCAAGACTTGTACCATCCCAAAAAATAACTTTTCTGGGTGCGGATGTAGACACAACCACCCAAATGGCTTTCCTCACAGAAGAAAAACAAAACCAACTACCGGATTACTTCACAAACCTGTCAAGACAAACTCAGCTGACTGCAAGAAAAATCCTGCAGGCCCTGGGTTACATGGCTTCTTGCATTCTTCTGATTCCTCAAGTAAGGCTACATATGAGGAAACTCCAATGGTACCTAAGGAGTTTATGGACTCAGCACAGTCACAGCTTGGAAACTTTGATACCACTCATCCCATGCCTTCAAAGGGAATTTCTGTGGTGGGCTCAAGCAAGCCAGTCAAACAGGGGTTTGCCCTTCAGCAAACCAATAGCCAGCCAAACCATTACAACGGACGCTTCAGACCACGGATGGGGAGCGCACATGGAAGGAAGATGCATTCAAGGACTATGGTCACAAAAAGAGCTACGCATGCACATAGACCAAAAGGAAACGCTGGCAGTGATACATGCAATCGAGGCCTTCAAGTTATTTCTACATCAAGGCCACCTGCTAATAAGGACGGACAACACCACAGTTATGTGGTACATAAAAAAGCAAGGAGGCACCCATTCCTACCCTCTTTGCAGACTGGCAATGAATCTATGGGAACTTTCCTTGACTCTCAATATACAGCTGCAATCCCAGTTTGTACCAGGAAAGGACAATATACTGGCGGACAGCTTAAGCAGGAACATCATGGATGCACACGAATGGATGCTGCACCCAGACATCTTCCATCAGGTAACACAATCATGGGGGAGACCGGACATAGACCTCTTTGCCTCCCCACACAATCATCAGCTGGAGAAATTCTGCTCAAGGACATAACACCCACAAGCATGGAAAGTGGACGCCCTCTCTTTCAGCTGGAGAACTCTAACAGTGTATGCATTCCCACCTCTTCCATTAATGACCAAGGTCTTATTGAAGATCAGGGCAGAGCAGCCAAGAGTGATTCTGATAGCTCCGGACTGGCCAAGACAGCACTGGTACCCATTGCTAAAGAGCATGTCACAGACAAAACCATGGCTTCTGCCACAATGGCCGCTTCTCCTGACACAGCACAATTACAAAACTCTGCATTCCAACCTGAAAACATTACAGCTAGCTGCCTGGAAAATACCTTGACTCATCACCAGGATAAGCTATCCAAGAGAGTGAAGGATATTGTCATGGAAGCTCGCAGGCCTTCCACAAGAAAGGCATACTCAGCAAAATGGAAAAGATTTCACACCTGGAGCACCTCAAAGGGCCTAGATGCAACAGTTATGAACATGGCACATATCCTGGAATATTTGGCAGAAATGCTCCACAATGGCCTGTCTTACTCTTCCATTAAAATTCATGCTTCAGCAATTTCAGCAGAGTACAATACTGATCCATCTGTCTTCTCTCATCCTCTGCTAAGACAGTTTCTACGAGGAATTAAAAACATCAATCCTCCAAGGAAACCACCAGTGCCTACTTGGGACCTTAACTTCGTGTTGGAAAAACTAACACTGCCTCCCCTTGAACCAGCAGCATCTGCAGAACTACAGTTCCTCTCTTGGAAGACTGCCTTCCTTCTGGCCATACCCTCAGCAAGAAGAGTATCTGAGTTACAGGCCCTCATGGCAGTAAAGGCATTTCTTATTTTTCATCAAGACAGAGTCTCATTGAGAACCAATCCTTCATTTATGCCAAAGGTGGTATCTAGGGTCTCATTAAACCAAGCTATTCACCTGCCTACCTTCTTTCCAAATCCACAAAACAAAGGGGAAAAGCTTCTGCACACCCTGGACATACACAGGCAGTTGCGCTACTACTTGGACAGAACTAAAAATTACAGAAAAACTGACCAGTTGTTTGTAGCATATGCTGCTGGTGCACAAGGAAAAGCAATTTCAAAACAGACAATTTCAAAATGGATAGGGAATTGCATTCATTTCTGTTACTCCTTTCATGGAAAAACTGTGCCAGCTAACATTAGACCTCATTGACCAGAGCCACAGCCACCTCCACAGCCTTCTTAAGAGGGTGGCTACCAAGGACATTTTAGAAGCTGCTACATGGAGCTCCATGCATACATTTTCCAAGCATTACAACTTACCTTTATATTCCAGATCCAGAGCAGGCTTTGCTACGGCAGTCCTGCAGGGCATTTTAGCAACACCATCCTTTACATAGATCCTCCACCCCAGATTGGCTATGGTATTCTACCCATATGTGATGACTGCAGATGCATCCTTGAAGGACATAGTACAGTTTTGTACCTACCATAAATGTAGATGTCCGATAGGTATGCATCTGCAGTCAGGTTTACCCTCCCTCCTTCCCCTCTGTGGTATTTCTTGGGTACATTCCTCTCATAGCTAGCTGGGGTTATCTATTATGGTGTATTTGTTTTATATATGTATATATTTCTGTGCATGTTTGGAATTTATTGCATTTCTCCAAATTTAGCCTTCCTTAGAGGGCACCTGGCATCTGGGGCAAGAAAAACTGAGGAAGATGGTGTCGGCTGACGCTTTTATACCCCAGGCGCTCTGATGTCGGGGAAGGGGTGACATCAGCCGACGCCGGACCCAGACTTTGGAATCCGGCCGACCGAAGGGCTGCCTGAGGCAGGACAACCCATATGTGATGACTGCAGATGCATACCTATCGGACATCTACGTTTATGGTAGGTACAAAACTGTACTATGTTAAGTTGTCTATCTCGCCTTCATTCTTGCTGGATGGGTTCGGAGCCGACCTCGGCTCCGACTCGGCCACTCTAAAAGCTCGAGAGTTGGTTCCACCTGCTCGAGGCTCCCCTTATATCCCACAATGCTAGGCGTGAGTTACCCCAGATCTCGTTTGCCGCTACAGCTATCGAGGTGTGTTTTCTACCGGCTCCAGGTTAGTGAAAGTTAGACTAGTTTAAATTCTTTAGACTTAAGCTAGCTTAGTGTATTTTTCTTTCCCCTTAGTGTAGTGGATATTATCCATTCATATCCTTTATCCAGCCCCTTTTTTTCTAAAGAACTTATAGTTCTTTCCCTAAGGCCTTCGGGCCCTCCCTTCCCTATCCTTAGGGTGTGTATGTGTTGATTAGGGAAGTTTAACTTAATTACCTTTAGTTTAAATATTCCTTTGAATCCCTATTAGTGTAATCTGTGTGTGTGTGTTTTCTGTGTGTGATTACACTTAGGGTCCTTGAGTATGTCCAAGGATACAAAGGTCTCAGGCTTCAAGAAGTGTGACTCGTGCTGTCAGAAAATGTCTCTGACAGACGGTCACACTTCTTGTGTGTATTGCCTGGGACCTTACTGCAGGACTCTTGTGCTGTATGCCATGGCTTCAGCCCTAGAGTCCTGCAGGAGAAAAAATAAACTCATTTTGAGGGGTTTAATCAAGCCTGAAGGTTCCCTCTCTGTGTCATCGGAAACCTTCTAAGGCTTCAAGACCTCGGCTCCAGCTTCAGAGTCGAGGCCTAAGGCTTCGAAGCCTACTGCTTCATCGGCTCGGCTGGAGCCGATGAGTCTTTGACTGCAGTATCTGTGGTTTCTCGGCTCGGCTGGAGCCGAGGCATTAGAGATTCCTGGGTCGGCTCGATCAGACCATCGGAGCCGACATCTAGAAAGAGATCGAGGTCACCGTCCCTTGGCTCCGTTCATTCGGCTCCAGCGTCTCCCTTGCTGTCTGAACGGAGCCACAGATCTCACTCCTCCAGGTCATCGAGGCTCTCAGATCACGACCTCCAGAGGGTAGTGAGTAGACTTTTGAAGTCCGAGGCACTGGCCCAAATGCTCCAGAGTCCGACTCATCAGTCGATGCCTCAACTAGTTCCATTAAATATTCCTCCTCCGACTCCTTTGAGCTCGGAGCCGGGGCGTCTCGGGACCGAGACTGTGGTAGCGTCAGAGCCGATACAATTGTCTTCGGCTCCGTCGTCGGCTCCGATTTCTTCTTTTGAAGAATCTCGGCGCCGGGCTTCCCTCGTCGGCTCCGAGGGGGTGAGTGGCATCGGACCCTTGTCTGACCCCCCTCTCCCTCTCGGTGCTTCGGCGCTGGTGAGTTCGGCTCCGACATCTGCCTCGGAGCCATCTCTGTCGGTGCCGAGGGAGGTTCTCAGCTTCTCGGAGCGGGGACCTCTGGCTCTGCCGGACAGGGGTGCATTCGAGGTCATGCGGAGTGTGTTGGAACCTTGTTCGACTCCACAGTCGGCTCCGTCCGCCCCTCCCTCTTCGGTGCCTTTGGTTATGTCGACTCACTCCCTCATCCCAGACCGCAGAGAGCTAGCTCCTCAAGAATCCCCTGTGGGGATCTCATCCTCTTCCGAGGCCTCCCCTGAATTGGCAGGGGAGCCCCCTAGGAAGAGAAAGTGTAAGAGGAAGCACACAGACTCACCTGAGTCTGTCACCTCTGACACAGATTTAGAGGATTCGAGGGTTCCCCGTTCCCCTTCTGAAGATGTCTCTTTTGCAGACATTCTAGAGATCCTGAAACAGAGGGGAAATTGGCCAGCCCTTAACCCTTCGGAGGATGAATCTGTGTATCTTGAGGCGTTTGTCTCTCGCCCTTCCACCTCCTGGGTGTCCCCCCCCTTTGATCCCCTCATGCAGGTGGTTGCAAAGAAGGCCTGGACGGCTCCTGATTCAGTGGACCCTACCCCCAGGAGACCTTCCAAATTTATAACAGCACCAACTGACAAGCAATTTCTCACAAAAGGTGTTTCTGTGGATGCTATGGTGGTAGCTGCTGCCACCAAGAATGAACTAGCTGATCCTTCAGTGCCTGTTCATCCCCCTAGCAAAGAATCTAGGTCTATGGACAGGTACGGGAAGCAGATGTTCTCATCAGCGACCTTTGCTATGCGTTCGCTGAATTACCTATGCCATTTTACTCGTCTTCAAAGGGACTTGATCAAAGAAGCGAGTGACATGTTGAAGGATCCTACGGCTGCGGGTTTTCAGGACAAGATGAACACTCAGCTGGCTACCCTGAACTCCATAGCTAACTCCTCCATGCGCCTCCTCTCTTATGCGGCTGATGGAGCGAGCAGGGCCGCAGGGACAGGTGTGGCCTTACGCAGGCATGCCTGGATGCGGCTATGCAACTTTGGACCCCTTTAAAGCGTCATTCACTAATTCCCGTTTGATGGATCATCTCTTTTGGTCCTCAAGTGAAAGAAACCTTGACTAGGTGCGAGACAGATGGCAAGACTCTTTCTGCCGTCGGAGTCCGTTTCTCCACTCCTTCTAGGCCTTACCCCAAAGGCCAGAAAGGTGGAAAAATGTGATTCCGCAAACAATCTCAAGGGACTTCGCCTGACGCACAGAGTCTGTTCCCCGCCAGAGGCAGAGGGGGGAACAACAATGGTAGACGTCGCCTAGAGGCAGGGGGGGTCCGCAGAACCAGGGCAACCGAGAAGCCTTCTCTGATAAGCCCTTTCAGCATCCCTGAGGTGTTGCCCGACTGCCCACCTTCGGAGGCAGTCGGGGGAAGATTGTCACTGTACCCAGAAGCCTGGCTATCCCTGACTCAAGACAAATGGGTACAGTCCATCATTTCCGAAGGCTATTCCATTCCCTTCGTTTGCATTCCAAACCAATCAAAAAAATCCCTTCCAGATGTTCCACCTGCTCAAAGGGATCTTGCAGCTTTGGAAATTTCAAAGCTGCTTGCAAAAGAGCAATACAGCCAGTTCCAGCAGACCAGCAAGGATCCGGAATCTACTCCAGGTTCTTTTTAGTTCCAAAGAAAACAGGGGACTGGAGACCAATTTTGGATCTCAGTATCTTGAGCAAGTCAGTCAAGAAAACAAGATTTCGGATGGTCACGCTGCAGTCCATCCTTCCCCTATTGGGAAAGGGAAACTGGATGTGCTCTATAGACCTTCAGGATGCGTACTAGCACATAAAATGAACAGACACACCAGAAGATTTCTCCCCTTCAGGCGGGGAAACAGACATTTTCAATTCAGGGCACAGCCCCTTGGTCTCACCACTGGCCCCGGTGTTTACCAAATGCATGGCAGTGGTAGCTTCTCACCTGAGACGTCAAGGATTCCAGGTGTTTCCATATTTAGACGACTGGCTCCTCACAGCTCCCACCAAGCATCTTCTTCTATTGGCCAGGGACTACACCTTTCGCATTTGTCAAAATTTAGGCATTTCAATAAATTGCGAAAAGTCTGTTTTGTCGCCTTGTCGTACTATTACCTTCATAGGCAAATCTAGACACAGTCAACATGTCTGAGACTAACAGATCAGAGAATAACAGACATACACAAACTGGTCTCGCTGCTCTTCAGCAGCAACAGAATCAAAGCCAGGTTAGTTCTGAAAGTGTTGGGGATTATGGCGGCTGCCATACCTCTGCTTCCATTAGCCAGATTCCACATGAGAATCCTTCAATGGATGCTCTTCACGCAATGGTCATACCAGCAACTTCCGATGTCCCACACCATCATGATTACGCAAACATGCAGAAATCATCTTCTGTGGTGGATGTCTTCCCTCAGCTCTTGTTGGGAAGACCCTTTTTCCCCTCGCCTCCGGTTGCTACTCTGACAAGGGACATCTGCCTGATCCGGTGGGGGGGGCATTATCACGGCAGAACTGTCCTGGGCACATGGCAACCAGACGAATGCCACTTGCACATAAATGTTCTAGAGATGAGAGCAGTGCTTTTAGCGTTGCAAGCCCTTCAAGACTCTCTTCCCTTGGGAGCGATAGCAATCCAGACGGACAATATGTCTGTAGTGTGGTATATCAACAAACAAGGCGGAACCAGGTCCTACCCCTGTGTCGAGAAGCACTCAGACTGTGGCAATGGGCGATTTCTTCTCAGCGGTTTCTGATAGCAATGCACATCCCGGAAGTCCAATCAAATCGCGGACAAATTGAGCAGAGCTATCCTCATGCCTCACGAGTGGTCTCTGAAAGACTCTGTTGTGAGAGAAATTTTTCTCAAGTGGGGTCAGCCTTGCTGCGACCTTTTGCTACTCCCCAAAACAGCAAGTGCAGAGATTATTTCACCCTATTCCGTTACCAGGCCAACCCAGCAGAGACGCTCTAGTCCAAGTTTGGCCCCGGGGACTTCTGTATGCATTTCCTCCCTTCCCACTAATCTCTCAAGTGATACAGAAAGCTATCGCTCAGAAGGCCTCGTTGATCCTCATTGCTCCTTACTGGCCTCGACAGGTTTGGTTCCCCTTTCTTCATCATTTTCTATTGGAGCGACCTTGGCATCTGGACCTAGCTCCAGATCTTTTGATCCATCAGTCGGGTCAGTTTAATCGCTCCCTTCCCTCTCTGAACCTCACTGCTTGGTTCCTCCAGTTCCAACCTTAGCCAGGCTTCCTCAAATATCTCACTCTGTCCGAGATATTTTGATAGCTTCCCATAAATCTTCCACTCGAAAGATTTATTTGAGTAAGTGGAAACGTTTCGCCTATTGGGCTCAAGGAAGGGACATAGATCCTTTCACTGCTTCCATCCAAATGGTCCTTGATTTTCTAGCTGAACTCTTCCATGCAGGTTCATCTCCATCTACTCTTAAAGTTCAATTGGCAGCTATTTCTAACTTTCACGTGGGCATTTCAGAGTCTGCCATAATGTCCCACAAGCTTTGCAAAGCATTTTTGAAGGAGTTTTTCTTCTCAGACCTCCTATAAGAAATCCTCCTCCTCCTTGGGACCTAAATTTAGTTCTTAGTTCTTTGATTCTTTCCCCTTCGAACCTGCAGCCTCCTGTTCTTTAAAATTGCTATCATGGAAGACACTCTTTCTGGTAGCTATTACTTCAACTAGAAGAGTTTGAACTTCATGCACTCAGCTGTCGACCTCCTTATCTGTTGTTCCATAAGGACAGGGTATCTTCTGAACCAACCCGTCCTTTTTACCTAAGATAGCCTCGGCGTCTAACCTAAATCAAAGCATTGACCTTCCTGTGTTTTTCCAGAATATTCTAACAGGTCTGAGCAGAAATTGCATTGGCTAGATGTTCATCGTCAGTTAAGGTACTATTTGGATAGAACCAAACAATTCAGAAAATCTGACCAGCTGTTTGTCTCTTATGCAGAAGGCAGAAAGGGACTTTCAGTTTCAAAGGTATCATTATCTAGATGGCTAACATCTCTGATTTCCCTTGTTTATGAAATTAGACACCAAAAGCTGCCTAACAAACCTAAAGCCCATTCTACCAGAGCTTTGGCTACTTCTATAGCCTTCCAAGACAGACTGCCTATTGACACCATTTGTGCAGCGGCTACTTGGGCTACTCCTCACACTTTCATTTCTCATTATAAGTTGGATTTAGCTTCTAGGCATAGAGCTAACTTTGGTTCCACTGTTCTCAAGAGTCTGTTCCGTTAGGCCACCCGGGACAAGGTGCCATCCAGCAAGAATGAAGGCGAGATAGACAACTTAACATATAGAAGTTATGTTCTTACCATAACGTTCCATGTTAGTTGTCTTCTTCTCGCCTTCTTCTTCGTCCCACCTCCTTCCCCTGGCCTGGACAGACCTAGAGGAGTTTTGATTGTGACCTCTCTTTCTACCACCTCTTACTTTAGGTATATGCTGCTGTGCATATTTTCCTGGATCAGGATGTAGGTCACCCTTCTATTCTCCCTGGTTTATAGAGGTGGACTTTGTTTATAGTTATTCTGTTACTATTATAAGCTGGGCCTAGCTTACAAACGAGATCTGAGGTAACTCACGCCTAGCATTGTGGGATATAAGGGGAGCCTCGAGCCAGTGGAACCAACTCTCGAGCTTTTAGAGTGGCCGAGTCGGAGCCGAGGTCGTCTCCGAACCCATCCAGCAAGAAGAAGGCGAGAAGAAGACAACTAACATGGAACGTTATGGTAAGAACATAACTTCTATTTCAGGGTCCTACCCTTTGGCCTCACCACAGCCCCCAGTGTGTTCACCAAGGTCATGGCAGTTGTAGCGGCCCACCTGAGACTTCAGGGAATACAGGTTTTTCCTTACTTAGACGACTGACTCCTTACCGCCCCCACCAGGCATCTACTCTGCTGAGCCAGGGATTGCTTCCTACTTCTAGTGTCCCAATTGGGGATCACCATAAACTTCAAGAAGTCTTCCCTTTAACCAGTTCAAGTCTTGGAGTTCTTAGGGGCCAGAATAGACACGCTTCAGACCAAGGACTTCTTGATATCAGACAGACTTCGCAGTTTGACCTTACACGTTTTAGCCCTTTTTCAGTCACCTGCCTCATCAGCGGAGTTAGTCCTGAGAGCTTTAGGGTCCATGGCAGCAGCAATCAGTCTTGCGCCCTTAGCTCGCTTGCGCATGAGGGTTCTCCAGTGGACTTCGCAGGTTCAGTGGTCCATCCTTCACCATCCATTGGACTTACCAATTCCTCTCACCAGGGTTTGCAGAAATTCCCTCACGTGGTGTCTCCAATTTCGAGAGCTTCGGGAAGGAAGACCGTTTGTTATGCCGCAACCCCACGCCACAGTGACCATGGACGCTTCTCGCCTTGGGTGGGGGGTGGGCATTACGCAGGCAGAACTGTCCAAGGTACGTGGATATTTTTTTAATTTTGTGTATGGTTCTCCTGTAACAAAAGAGATACCAATAACTGACATACAACAAGCCCTAAAATATTTTCCAGTAGGAGAATCCCTGGGGTCAGATAGAATACCAGTGAAAGTTTGGAAATTAGGTGGTATGAAAGTGATTCAGCAGCTGGGTAGTTTGTTTTACTGTTTGAAAGGGGAGATATTCCAGAATAATGGAAATAAACTTTACCAGCTGATGTTTAAAATTTCCACTCTCTCAGTGGCATTTTGGATTGTCTGTCAAGAGTAACCACGCACTGGCCTGCTTTCAGAAACTCTGCTTCCCCTCCCTTTCACTTCCTGTGACGCAGTGTTCAGCCTTTTTCTGCATCCATTGAAGAAAGTCCTCTGACTTTTCCCAGGATCCACTGCTGATTTTCTAGCTTATTTTCAAGCCCTATTTGGGGAACCCCTTCATCACATTTTATTATTAGATTTATTATTTTTTTTCTCTTTTTGTGTTTATTTAAAAATATTTATTTAAATGTTTTATTTTTGTCAGTTTACAGTAATCCCTGTTAGAATTTCTGCTTGTAGTGTGTTTATTTGGCTTCTGTCTTTGACAAATACTTATTTTTATTTCTGAGGAAACTTTTCAGTATCTGTCTTAGATGTGCAGTGTGTATGTGTGCTATTAAACACTAGGGGCGGTCTTGTTCACTCAGAACCACAAATTAATCATGCCTGTCTTTATTTTATTTATTTATTTATTTTACATTTGTTGACCGGGCTAGTCTGGCTGGATACATGTCCATTTTCAGCAGAGGCCCGAGGAGAAAAGCTCCACTAATAAACTAAGTAGCTAACAAGTAACAAAGGTATACAAAGCATGCAGGCAACTAAGGGAACAATTATTATATAGAATAGTAAATGCAAAGGCAATTTAACAAGAAATAAACAGCAGTGCGGAATCATTATGACTTAATATTTACTATAGAAAGACTGCTAAAAAAAAGAATGATGAAGGGAGAAAATAGGAACAGGTGGAGAGTCTGTAAAAATTTACATAAATTAGCCGATTAGTAGCAGACATGTTGTGTTGAGTACTACTTTTAGGATAGAGATTTGCACAAAGGAAATCTGGATCTAGGTTAGATACAAGGAGAAAAGACAGGTTGCAGAGATAATGGCGAGTAACATAAGAAGAGGTAAAATAGGAGAAATAAACAGGCTGGTGGGTTGCTAGGTCTACTTCTCTAGAGGGATAGAAGTAGTGAACGAGGGCAGGTAGAAGAGCAACGGAGGGTGCGGGAGAGAGGGATTGTTTCCTGAGCTCAGTCAGGATTAGAGCAGGGGCAAATATTTCCTTATTTGTTTTTTGAAAAGGTGAGATGAGCCTGAAGTGGTTAGTTCTTTGGGAAGTTTATTCCAGTATGATCCAACAGTATTGGCAAATAAGGAGTCACCTGCTTTATTGTAGGATTTGAGAGTAGCTACTAGAAGTTTGTTGGCTGAGCGAAGGGAAGTAAGATTTTTGTATGGGGCGATAAGGTTATTAAGTATGGGTGTATTAGAGGGGTAATGGAGAATTTTATAAGTGATGACTAATTGCTGTAGGAGAATTTGATTCTGTAGTTGTAGCCAGTTAAGGTTTTTGAGATTATGACAATGGTGAGTCCGATATGGGGAACCTGTGGCAAACCTGGCAATACTATGGTAGGCTGTGGCTAGTTTCTGAAGGTTAGCTTTTGAAATGTTGATAAATGAGGGGGAGGCATACAATAGTGTAGAGAGGAGATGAGTTTGGGCTAGAGACACTCGGGTAGCTGCAGTAAGAAAGGGCTTAAGTCTATAGAGGGCACCTATCTTTTTATTAGCAGCCTTGATGGTTAGATCAATGTGACAGTCAAAGCTTAGTTGATTGTCTATAGTAACGCCTAGGAGTTTGATGGAACAGTCAGAATTAATGATAGTGCCATTGCCAGACACAATGGAAAATGAGATTGGGGCAGATTTAAGGGTTGGGGTAAAGAGTAGTAATTTGTTTTTTTTGGGATTGAGGAGGAGACAGATATGTTGGAACCATTTTTCTGCTGCAGTAAAGACTTTTTGGGTGGAAGAGTGGAGATGTCCTTCAAGGATGCATCTGCAGTCATAACAAATGGGTTGTCCTGTCGTCAGGCAGCCCTTCGGTCGGCCGGATTCCAAAGTCTGGGTCCGCCCGCTGATGTCGCACTTCACCCGACGTCATCTCTGCTGGTCTTCGGGTATAAAGGCATCAGCCGACGCCATTTTCCTCAGTCTTTCTTGCCGCGTGGCGCCCGAAGCAGAAGCTGTTCGCAAGTGCCGGTCGGTCAGATCCAGAGATTACTACTACCGAATACTACTCCGAAGACTTCTAAAAAGCTAAGTACCCCGTTGGGGACTCTTTCTTGCCTCAGCCGATGTCAGAAAAAGTAAATAACTGTTTAACTTGTGGGAAACAAATACCTCATAAAGATTTCCACTCTTACTGCCTACCTTGTTTAGGCCCAGACCACGACGTAGCAGCCTGTTTAGCCTGTGCTTCCTTCAACCGACGAACGGTTAGGCGTCGGTCGGAGTTTGCTGAACAGTTTTTCGGCTCAGATTTTGCGTATATTGCGCCGTCTGATCCTCCGACTACCCAAATCGTTAAAAAACGCAAAGAAAAAGACCGACACTCGCGGTCCGCGGTTTCGGCCGAAACCACGGTTAAGCAAGCCGCGAGTGTCTCGGTTTGCCGAAACCGAGAACGGGTCAATCTTCAGCGAATCCATGACTACTACTGAGGCTCCTGCTACCTTAGTTGAATCGGCCTCTGAAGTTTTGCCTACTACTGTGGTTCCTAGTGAATTATCAGACACCATCCCTTTGGATGTCTCTACCCCAGCACGTGGTGCTGCTAGGCCTCCTGCAGCCATGTCTATAAAGGCCTTTGCCAGGGCTAATGCAGCCAAAACTGTTAAATCAGTGCCTGTTAAGACCCCCTCACATAGGCCCACTTCTAGTTCACAAATGCTTACTCTGGCAGAGGATTTAATCTCCTTAATTAGGGGATCCCAATCTCACCTAGACAGGGCCTCTCAGCCTCCAGAAAAGAGACTTAGAGCAGAGCCCCCCGAGCCAGTGTCCTCTGATGATTCTTGGATGACTCAGACATTACAGATCAGCCAGAGGCTCCTTTTTCTACTTATGAAGATTCCGATGCTGAAGAATCCATTCCATCTGCCTCTCCACCAGAAGAATTTTCCTTCGGGGAAACCTTACATGCCATGAGAGAACAATTCCAATGGCAGGGACAAGATTTCTCAGATTCTAGAAAAAGGCTTAGGACCTTTCTGCACTTACCACAACATAGGCCCTTAGCTATACCTCCAGTTCTGCCTGTTGTGGATGATGCATTTAATGATGTTTGCACTGCTCCTGATACTTTACCTCCAGCCCCTGCCAAACCAGATAGATTTTACAGGGTGCCAGACACTCATCACCACCTATACAAGGCCCCACTTGCAGATCCTGAGACTATATCCCAGGGGCCTAAGGCAGTAGCCGACCTCAACAAAAACCCTCTCCCTTCTGAAAGGAATCCAGGTCCTTAGAGATGGGGGAAAAAAGTTTACACCTCTGCTACTCTCTCAGCTAGAGCTTTAAACTGTCAGTTTCACATGATCCAATATCAAGAGTTTATGCTTGATCAGTTAACTAAGAAGCTGTCCTCTGATGACTCCTTAGATAAGAAATATGTTTTAGAAATGGTGAATAACATTCAGCAGGTTAGTAACCATTCTTTAAAATGTGGCTATGATGCACTGGAGGCTTCATTTAGATCAGCCATGACTGGCACAGTGATAATAAGGCATGCATGGTTGAAGGAACAGGTTTTGCCGGATCATGTTAAAGCAAAGCTGTTGGATTCTCCTATGGATAAGGCCAATCTATCTGGTACACCTGCTCAGCAAGTAATGAAGAAAATGGAAGAGAAGGCAAAATCTGTACAAACAGTTAAGGATTTCTTACAGGTTCAGCCCCCAAGGTTTAGCAGGAACTGGCCTGCCAAAAATTGGTCCTTTCCAGACTCCTCAAAATCTCAAAGAGGCAGGAATAGACGCTCTAGAGGCAGAAATCAATCCAGAGGAGGTGCCTATAGAGGACGCCAGTGGCAAGGCAATAACCAGAGAGGCACAGACACAACCACTGCCACTGCAACAGGACAATCACAGTGACTTGACTCTGACACCGCCTACCAGGGAGCAAATAGCAGCACCTTTAGGCGGAAAGTTAGCCTTATTTTCGAAAAATTGGCACTATATCACAAAAGACAAGTGGATTTTGCAAACCATAGACCAAGGCTACAGGTTCCACTTCCACACCTTACCAGTAAAAAGAGGAATGCCAAACTTACCTCCAAATCAAAAAACAGAAGCTCTAAAGCAGATAGCTCAATTAACAAAGATGAGAGCTGTGGAAAGAGTACCAATAACACAAGGTACTACTGAAAATCAAAGAGGAACGTCCAAGGATAATTCTGATAGCTCCGAATTGGCCAAGACAACACTGGTATCCTTTGCTGAGGAGCATGTCTCAGGGGAGAATGTGGCCAATACCCCTGATGCCTTTGATGTTAACTCAGAACAACTACAACATCATGCACCCAAACCTAAAAACCTTGCAACTGACTGCCTGGAACATCACATAACAGCTACTAACCCAGACTTATCCCAAAGGGTTAAAGACATTATCCTTGAAGCCCGCAGACCTTCAACAAGAAGGAACTATGCAGGAAAATGGAAAAGGTTTGTCATTTGGAGTACTGAAAGAGGAAAAGATGTCTCGAACATAGATATTGCTAACATCCTGGAGTACTTGGCAGAGCTTCTACATACGGGCCTGTCCTATTCCTCCATCAAGATACATGCATCAGCTATTTCCGCAGAATACAGCTTGATCCACCTGTCTTTTCATCCTCTACTCAGGCAATTCCTCAGAGGGATCAAGAATGTAAAACCTCCTAGGAAACCACCATTACCAGCATGGGACTTGAACTTTGTGCTAGAAAAATTGACACTCCCTCCATTTGAACCAGCAGCAACAGCAGATCTTCAACACCTATCATGGAAAACTGCTTTCCTACTGGCAATTACTTCAGCAAGGAGGGTTTCGGAACTACAGGCCTTAATGGCAGTACAACCCTTCCTAATCGTCCATCAAGATAGAGTGTCCATGAGAACTAATCCTACATTTATGCCTAAGGTGGTATCCAGAGTGTCTTTAAACCAGGCAATCCACTTACCTACCTTCTTTCCCAATCCACAGAACAGGGGGGAAAGGCTGCTGCATACCTTGGATGTACATAGACAGTTACGCTACTACCTGGACAGAACCAAAAGTAACAGAAAAACTGACCAGCTTTTAGTAGCCTATGCAACAGGAAGGGAAGGAAAAGCAATTTCCAAACAGACAATCTCCAAATGGTTAGGAAATTGCATAAGATTCTGTTACTCCTACCATGGAAAACCAGTTCCACAGAACATAAGACCTCATTCTACAAGGGCTACAGCCACTACCACAGCTTTCTTCACGAGGAGTGGCAACCAAGGACATTATTGAGGCGGCTACTTGGACCTCCGTGCATACATTTGCCAAGCATTATAATTTACCTCTATACTCTAGATCCCGAGCAGGGTTTGCCACTGCTGTATTGCAAGGGATCCTAACTACACCATAATTCTTCTTCCTCCTCCCTAGTTTGGCTATGCTATTCTACCCATTTGTTATGACTGCAGATGCATCCTTGAAGGACATAGTACAGTTTTGTACCTACCATAAATGTAGATGTCCGAACAGGATAGCATCTGCAGTCAGGATTACCCACCCTCCTTCCCCTCTGTGGTACTCCTAGGGTATTTACCCTCCTAATAGCTAGCTTGGGAGTCTCTTATGGTGTATTTGTTTGTATATATGTACATACATGCTTATTTTTGTGTTTGCCTTCTACTATTTTGGAAACATTGGCATTTATCCAAAATTTAGCTTTCCTAGAGGGCAACTGGCATCTGGGGCAAGAAACACTGAGGAAAATGGCGTCGGCTGATGCCTTTATACCCGAAGACCAGCAGAGATGACGTCGGGTGAAGTGCGACATCAGCGAGCGGACCCAGACTTTGGAATCCGGCTGACCGAAGGGCTGCCTGACGACAGGACAACCCATTTGTTATGACTGCAGATGCTATCCTGTTCGGACATCTACATTTATGGTAGGTACAAAACTGTACTTTCTCCTGAAAATGAAGCAGAACAGATGAGAGTTGAATCATCTGCATACTGAATACAAATGGATGTTGGGAGTGAAGTAGCCAGGTTATTTATAAATGTAGAGAAGAGGAGGGGACCTAAGATGGATCCTTGAGGAACACCAATAGTGACTGGGAGCTGGGAGGATATATGGCTGTCCCAGAGGACAGCTTGTTTTCTATCATTCAAATATGAGTCAAACCACTGTACTGCCGAAGAGTCAAGTGAGAGGGATGTCAAGGTATCTAGGAGTAGTTGATGGTTAACCATATCAAAGGCTTTTGAGAGGTCTAGGAATAAGGCAGAGGAGAAAAGGTTGTTATTGCGATTTTTGTTTATCATGTCAGTGAAGGAGAGAAGGGCGGTGGAAGTACTATGGTGGGGCCTAAAACCATGTTGCGAGTCTACTAGTAGGCTATTTTGCAAGAGATGATTTAGGAGTTGATGGTGAATACAACGTTCCATGATTTTAGATAGTGGAGATAGTAGGGCTTTAGGTCGGTAGTTAGAAAGTTCATTAGAGTTACCTCCTTTGTGGAGGGGAATAATATAGGAGACTTTCCAGCAGGATGGGATAGTAGATTCGGTTATTGTTCTGTTAATTAAGATCGAGACTGGGTAAGCTAGTTCTGATGCTGCTAGTTGTAGGTATTCGGCTGGCAGTTTGTCGGCTGAAGGGGTGCAAGGCTTAAGTTTAGAGAGTAACTTACGTATGTGGGTTGTGGAGACTGTACTAAATTTTAGTTAATCTGTTTTATTTTCATCTTGTGACAGGAAAATATTGCGGAACTTGGATTACTTTGGCATTTATACATTACTATATATAGATATAGATATATATATATATATATATAGATATAGATATATATATATATATATATATATATATATATATATATATATATGGGTTACCATTAGTTAATCGACAGCTCACTCCATCGAAACCAACTTCACCGACACGGCAGAACAACAACAGGAGAGCCGATGTTTCCCACATGATAAGTAACCGTTTGGCCATCCCGAATTCAGCATCTATCAGTAAAACAAACCTACCGATGTAGGGTGCTTTGCCCCCCACACCCCCCTTCATAAATATTCCAGCTCTGAGAACGCACTGCAGCGGGGGTAAGGGGCAAAGTTCAGGTTGATGGCCAAATGGTTACTTACCGTGTGGGAAACGTTGGCTCTTCCATTGTCGATGTTCTGCCATGTTGGTGAAGTTGGTTTCGATGAAGTGGGCTGTCGATTAACTAAAGGTAACCCATATATATATATATATATATATATATATGTGTGTGTGTGTGTGTGTCTTTGCTCTTTGCTCTGTGTGTTTCTAACACGAGACTGTGATTTTATTGCAACTTAAGTTATTTGAATGTACTATGGAGATTTTGCTCTCTCTCTGACAAGAAAATGTAGTTTAACTTGCTGTTAAATATTATTTTGTGACACTTTGATATAGTTCAGTTATATGGAGCTAATTATTAACACTGGTTTGGTGCATTGTTTGCTTTCAGGTTTGGACTCTGTGTACTAGAAATGATTTAACTTCTGTCAGTTACAAACATTTCTGAAGACATTTCATACTTTTTTTATGATAATAGCACAGTTTGATAGAATTTAGTTGCTTGGGGACATACTTATTACTAGAAACTTTAAATGCTTATTGTAATACATTATCCAGTATACCTTTTTGGAGAGGTACCCTCCCGCCTTAACTCTTGCCTCCAACCTTTTATATATATTATTAATTAACCATATTATTTTATTGAGGAATACAAATATTCCTGTTACCTTAGTTTTAAAATCCCAGCTAACTCTTTTGAATACTTTATCTCTGCATCAAGACAGACCAACATTAGTGTCATTTTCTTACATTCATCTTAACTCTGGATCATTATTATTCTATTAATATTGTGAAATGTTTGCATCCACTTCACAATACCACATTGATCCATATCTATCATTTCTGGCATCACCTTTGCCATTCTCTTACCTAGCGTAGACATAAACACTTTACAATCTTGGTTTGAAACAGGTCTATATAAAGGTGGTTTTGAAGGGTCCTTAACCTCTTTGAGTAATACAGCCACAGCAGCTTTCTTCCAAGATGTCAGTATTTTCCCACTTTTAAAAGACTGTTCAACAAAACCTTCTAGATCTTGTATCACTTCTATCCTTCCTGATTTGCCAACTTCCAAACTTCCACAGAAATATTGTCTGCTTCTGGAGACTTCCCCATTAATTGATTATACAACACGTTTTATGTCATCTGTTTCTATTGTAGGTATTAATTATTGTGCTTCATCTTCCTCTCATCTTGGCATCAAGTCTTCTGTAAATATTTCCATTTGTGTTTCTTCTTGTTATTCACATGCCTCTGCTTTATACAAATTATAAACTTTCTAAAATTTATGTAATTCTTCAATAGAATCTCTGGTTATTTTTCTTGTCATAAGCTCCTCATGTTTGGTGACAACCCTTTCTACTCTCTGTTGCCCGAGTCGTTCTGCTAAAAGTTTTTGTGCTTTGGAGTTGTATTAAAGTAGTTGCTTAATGTATTAAAATAGTTGCTTAATGTTAACATTTCTAAACTCATACATATTATCAAAATGCTCCCTTATTTTCCCTTCATCATTCTGCAGTTGTTCCTCCTCTTGTTCTTTGAGATTCCCCTTATTCTGCAGTATCTTAACATTTGTCAGCCCTGTACATAATTCCTACTAAGTCTGTCTCATCTCTCGCTCTTGTTTCTCTCCTGTTTTTAAAATCCATTTTCAGTTTATCCCAGAAACTAGCTATCCCTTCTCAAGAAAGTTCTGTCTTCCCTAATAATTCTCAAATCATTTCCACTACTCATTCCTTAAATTCCTCTTTTAATACACAAGTATGAAAGTTTCAGTGTTTCATTTTTCCTTCATTACCTTCCATCTTTGTTTTAATTTTCATCAGTACATGATCCAAAATATTTCTTGTGTATCAAAACTTTCAATTACATTCACATGCTGCCGTAAAATTTCTATCCAGTTGTGCCTCCCGTAGCATTATTTGCACCCTGCATTTCTTAATAAACTCTTGATATTATTTATTTTTTTCTATACCTGTAATGCCATTTACATTTCACAATAATATGGACAAGAGTAGCCATTATGACATAAAGCTCTTACTGTTAGGAGTTACATGACAGTTCTTGTGAATGCGTATTTCCATCTTTTAGCTTACACACAGACTAATGTTTGGCAGACTGAATAATAATGCAGTTGCTTCTTTTTATCTCCATTTGAATTTGTTAGATTTTCAAGAATTTTTGCTTCAGAGAAAACACTCAAAAATAGATTTGAAGAACCCCTCTCATTCTCTTTTAATTTATAGCAAACACAAACATAAGCTACGTAAGTTATCAAAATGTAGTTTATCCCTCCAGATAGGGGCAGCTGCCTGAAAACAATGGTTGCACCCACAGGCATTACCTATTCTAAAATTAAGGTTACCCATGCTAATGTGCACGCTGCAGCCTGTGTTCCTTATTGCTATGTAAGTGTTCTTTTTGTATCTCTTTGCCCCAACCAGATGTGAAAAACAGCTTGCATGGTTTCAGTTAATATAAATTTTTAGCCCCAAGAAAATGTGCATTGGCTACCATTAAGTAAATAAATAGAATTGTGCAGTGTTACATTAAATGCATCAAAATATTAGTGTTGCTAGGGAGGTAACTGCTTATAAAATTTATTCACTTCCCACAGTTTCACTAAACAGATTAATAATGTACCTTTAAATTTTAATTACACTGTACCTTATGCATTTTTCTCAGCACCGAGTGTTGAGAGGTGTTATGATTGCTTGCACCTGCATACAGCTCATCTTCATGTAAAACAGTAATGAAAAAAAAAAACAGCTAGTAACTTTACACATGCATGAAAAAATATTTGTAAGCTTCACTCAGCAGACAGTTTAGATTTCTCAGGGTTAATTGCTTGCATCTGCGCACTTCTTTTCTCCCACTGAGAGCATTTCCTTATAGAAATCACAAAACATGCCTTACGTTCAGTGTGAGAGAACATTTTCACTTTGCTGTCTTCTCATTTGGTTTCATAAAGTATTTACAAACTGCCTAGCCGTGGCTGTAGTAGCATTTAGAGAGAGGGCTGTACATATTTACCTGTATTAGAGTGATTGTCTCATCTGGGCTTGCTGGCCACAGCAAGCACTGAACAGTCTTGGTATGGTCATTCTATTTCTGTCATCCCTAAGTTGTAATATAATGACCCTAAGTTGTAATATAATGACATAAATGGTACCAGAGCAGCTCATGTGATTTCTGTGCTCAGTCTTACATTTGGTCTCATAGAAGGTCATTCTGTCCCAACAGGATTCAGAAAATGGTCGTCTTATGCCATTGGCAATGCTGTAGTCATGACTTCAACAAGGACCTTGCTAATGCTATTGTGTCATTTGTATGTGAGCATTCTGATAGTATCCTATGCCAGACTTCACATGATGGAGTTTTAGCATTACCTCTGTGGTCTTGTAGATCTGACTTTCGGCTGTCCTTCCTTGCATCTTTTCATTGTTGGAGGACATCAAGTGATGATTGCAATTTGTGCTGATCATAGTATCATAGTATCACTCTGCAAACTGTGACTAACTATGGGTCAATTAGGGTACTTGGTGGGGGGGGGGTTACATGGCTAGGTTTGTAAAGGCCCTAGGGCCATTAGCCTAGTAACCTCCTATGAACCTATTTAAATCCAAGTATATATAACTTTTCTGCTATCTGGGTCATCAGTTTTTCTGACAGATGCTTTAAACTCCAGCTGCTGTGGTCTTCTTCAGGATCTGCCATTCTAAGGAACTTATTCTCTGTGTAATGAAGGATGCACAGCATAAAAATTTAACTGCTGGTAGTCCTACTGAAACCTAAAGTGTATACAAAAAGTCAGCCTCCCTATGTACTTCAGGTAAACACTTTCACTCTGTGGTCTTTTGGTACATAATCAAAACAGTACAGGGTCCTATTGCTTATTCATGCTAGTGGCAGAAATTTGTGAACGGGTATTGTCTGAGGATCTTCATTACAAGCAGATCAGCTGTCTGTGGCATAGAATATTTTAGCAGAAAATTCAAGCTGGGCAGCTTATCTAGATAATGAGTGGAAACTTTATCCCCATGTCCTTTTTACCCCTGTGCCTGTCAACTTTGAAACTCCCCCTTCTGGACTTGAGCCCATTCATTCCCTCATGGCGAAGGGTCCAGCTAGAACCACAAGGGCAAAAGCCATACACAGAGAGCATCATTCAAGCAGCCATAAGGGTTGCTTGTGCTCTTTACCAGCATCCCAGCTGTTAGGGCATTTTCTAATGGTCCTACCCTTACCCCTGACTTGGGGGAGGGGGCATGTAGCCTGTATCCATGCTGAAGTTCATAAGGCCTGCCCAGTGCCAGTTGCATGATTATGGACATCACATCTGTTATGGAGGTTACCACTAAGTGAAGCTTGGTGAGACAAACACTCACACCAGGCCATAATTATTACCTCTGTCCATCCTTAAAGGGATTGTGACATTGCATAGACTGCTCTACCCTACCCCTACAGTGGGTGCTCCCTTATTTCCCATCCATCATCTGCCCAAACCATTACTTGATCTTGGGATGCTTGGACTCCTAGTCAGAGTTTTATACACCTGTGCCACTAGAGCTTGCTGCTTTATCTACAGGTTTTGACCTGTTATATGCCTCAGGACACGATTACTGAATACTCAGGCACCCAGATTTTCAGTTCCACTTCATCCATTCAAGACTTTGGCAAAGTAAACTGCTTTGTGTGATCTTTCCAATCACTTTAATTCTCAGGTTCTTTAAAAAAAATCAGCGAAAGGAAAAGCTATAGCTCCATTCCATCCTTTGCAGAACAGGTTTTATTCTCTCCCAAAGAATTCTTATTTTCCACTTATTAAGCACCTTCATTCTGTGTCTGTTAAGATTCTGTACTTAGTGTTTTCAGTCTCTATATCTGAGCTTAGGTGTTGAAATTTTGTTTCTTAGCAGCAGATTATTTTTGTCCCAAGATTTGGAGGTCCTACAAGGAATGAGAAAACCCAATGGAAAGCTGTATTTCTCATAATGGAAGAAGTTCTATTATTGGACAAGAATAATAATGCTTCAGGTTCATTTTCCACACATCCCAGATTAACTTCCTAAATGTCTTTCTAAGGGTTCATCTTATTTGCCTATTAATTGTCATTATAATCATATCTTCCATGGGGCCTGTCTTTGACCTCTTTGCTTAACATCAGATTATTTCTTAAGAAAATTTTATTTCTGATTTCTTCTAAAAAGAATTCTCATCAGCATCATGGGGTCAGGGCGTCACATCAACAGTGACCACCACCTATAGATAATGGTTTACTTCCGTATTCAGTGCTGCAGAATTTGTTACTATAGAGAGATCCTGCCGAGGATAGTCATCATACCAAAGTCTGGGTCCTTCCATGCACCATACATTAGACATACTTCCTGTGTCCAAAGCATAAGGTACATAAGTGATGTATGAGCACGGAACCCTCAAAATTTCTTTGCTGACAGTCTAAATGCAGCATTTTCAAATTCATTCTGAAGGTCGTATGTCTAATACAGTTCACAGAGCCATGAGCAGATATGTCCTCCACTGGGGTTTGTTTAACTGGCTTTTTTTATTGTAGGTACATGTCATCTAGAAAGAGTAAATGTAATGTGGGAGGCAGATTCCTCATAAGGATAAGTATAATAAGTGCCTTTTTTGTTTAGGTGCAGAGCAGGACCATAAGCAGTGTTCTGTATGCCAGGCTTTTGCTCCTTACGACATTGTGAAGCCATCTTTCTTGCATTTTGGTCTACCTGGAAAACCAGTGCTTTAAACTCCTTGCTCAAGAAACCATGGCTTCAGAATCTTCCCACACAGACTTCCAACTGACTTTTAAAAAGAAGTCAAAGAAATTAAAAAAAGGAGACTTCTGCTGTCCAGCCTCTGTCAGAAGTCTCTGTATTGGATGCAGAGACACAGACTGCCTGATTCAGAATCCTGGATGTCATGATCTTTTTGGAGACCAATATGGGGCATGCAGCTTGCACGTCCTCTGAGGCTGAGCCGAAGTCCATCGAGGAAGAGAAGGGGAAATTTTGGCTGGTAATTTCACAAGGGACTTAGTGTATTCCACCAGTATTAGTTAAGGAAGAAGTCCCATGTCCTCTAAAAGAAGTGCATCAGGGTTCAGAACATCCATTGTCAGGATATAGATCTTTGTTAAAAAGATACAGAAAACAAAACAAGTTGCTGTTATTGCTAAGGACCCCAAAAAAGATTGGTAGGATTTTATCCATGGGCTCTTTAAAGCCTTTATGGCTTTGAGACTGCCTCAGAAATTGTCTGTCCCTTCTCCCTGTAGGGATTCCTTCTGTTTCTATTTTTTCAGAAAGGACTAAGGAGATGATTTCTGATGAAAATTTAGATACTGGGAAGGAGTCTTTAGCTTATTCTTCTGAGATTCACTCACCTCTTCCATTGGATTCTGATGAGGAGGCCACTGTTTCCCCTGATGGGAGAATTGCATTTTGGGGACGCTATTCTTAAAATGATGAAACATTTTAAGTGGGAAAGCTCTGATGTTAGAGTCCAAAAAAAGATATTATGATGTCCTCCAGATGGATTCCCATAGACCTTCTCCAGTGCCTCCTGTTTTTTCTAACACGTAAAACATAGACAGATATACATTAATATAAAAGAAAACAAACCATATTAATATTTTTAGTTCCATATGTTGTGTATTACATATGTTCTTTTTGTAATCATTAGTCCAACGTTAAAGTTACTCAAATCCTGCCTTCCCCTTATACATTTCTTCTTCTGAACATTATTCTGTATGTGATGTTCCCACAATTTCCATTTATTTTTATGTAATTTGCTGCTCCTCTTTTGTAAATATCCTACTTCCATTTCTTTCATCTTTGTTACAATGTTTAATACTTCAAACACAGCTAGCTAGTTTAGACTTTAATTTCTATTTTCTAGCAATTGCTTTTTTTTGGCAGCCACCAGAATTGAACTTAAAAAAAAAAGGCCTTCGTATGTCTAGTCAAATTAGATCATGTGCCCCAACTCAAAAGAAAAAAATCCTTGGTTACACTCATTTGCTAGCCCAGTATGTCTGACAGAGTACTCTGTAGGGAATTTTTAAAATCTGGTAACTCATTACATTTCCAAAATATATGTTCGCAGTTATTTCTTTTTCCACATCACGCTGCCAACATTTGCCATCTTCTTGAGGAAAGATTCTTTGAAGTCTGCTGGAGGTATAAAATAACTATGCAAACACTTCCAAGCAAAAATCCTAAACCTTCTGGACTTTGTTGCATACTTGGGAGCCATACATATGTCCTCCCATTGTTCTGTTGTAAATTGTTATCCAGTCTCTTCCCAATCTTTTTCAAACCTCTTCTGATTGATTCTTATAACTATCTTGCAAAATCTTATGTATCCTAATTGACCTATTTTAACAGACGTTTCTGTTGTAGATTCAGCTAGCAACTCTTCCAGAGCAGGTCTTTCATTTAGCATTCGGCTAGCCCTTTCTGTTTGCCTCTACTGTGATATCAAGCCCTGGCTGGGAAGACAGTATCTGGCCTGCAATCCAAATATCGTCTTGGCCTCATCTCATTCTGTTACCTTTCCCTTTCTAGTGATTTGCTGCCTGTACTTTGGTTCCTTTGCCAGTTTTCTCCAGGAGATTCCAGCCCCCCTTGCCTATTCTCTGTACCCCTACTTACAGCAGTCCTCTTGGTAAAAAGCCTCCTTTCTCTATTCTTGTGTTGGCTTAGTTGTTAGAATGCTTTCTGCTATTTTATGAATATAATATTCTTTATGTCTGCTATTATTCTCCTTGAGGATCTATATCCAAAATCCCACTGTCTCCTTATTTCTTGAATTATAATCTCCTACTTGTGTATGTTTGTGTTGTTTGTGTTACATATATGAGCCTTAATCGTGTAGCTCTTAAATATCCCTTCAAATCAGCTAATTCTAAACCACCTAGTTCTGTTTGAAGGATTAGTTTACCCCACGCAACTCTTGTCCTCTTCCCCTGTCAGGTAAATTCCTTCAGTTCTATTAATTATCGTCCACAACTTCTCCTCTGGTTGATAAAATATGCCTGACCTGTATATAAAACTACAGGGACTAAAAACATTTTCACTGTTAATATCGTGTGATCCAAATCCACAAACAAGAACTTCCAGTTTTTCAATGTTGTATTATCTTTTCTTTAGTTTCTTCCTGCATACCCTTGGCTGCTATAACGGAAGTCTTTTTAACCCATACTCATAATTACTTCATCTTATGTCTCTATAAATATATGTATTGTTGAACCAATTCACGTGTGGGTACATAATTTACGGCTGTAACCTTTGTCTTATCTTCGGTAATTTATGCCCCTCCCAAAAAAGCAGAACCGTTTCAGAATGTTTCACAACACTGATGTCCATTTCTGCTTCTGTAAGGTGCAACGTAATATCTGCAAATAAAAACTTTTTTGAATACCATACCAATAATATCCTTGAATTTCTATGTCTCTTGTTTTCTTTGCCAATAGTTCTAAATATAACACAAATAACTAGGAAGAAAGAGGACACCCCTGCCTGCTTCTGTTCAGACAACTTATCAGAGGTAAAGACCCCTCCCACTTAGATTTTTGCATCTGATCCCTCATATATCCTCCTAATTAACCTTATTATTGTATCAGGAAATACAAATGCTTCCATTGCCCTACTCATAAAATTCCAGCTTACTCTGTCAAATGCTTTTTCTGCCTCAAGACCTGCCAGCAGCAGCAGCAGTATTTTTTGCATTCTGCTTCCCTCTGGATCATCACATTGATCCTTATCTTATCAATTTTGGCAATAACTTTACATTTTCTTAGCTGTTATAGACATCAACACTTTATAGTCACGGTTTAAAATTGAAATGGGCCTATATGAAGCTGGATTTGATGGGTCTTTATTGTCTTTATGTATTACAGCTACTGTAGCTTTCTTTCAAGATGCTGATGCTTTCCCTCCTTTTAAAATACTGCTAAACAAAACCTTCCACATCTTTATCACTTTCTTCTCTCCTAACCTCTAAACTTCAACTGGAATACTAGCTATTCCTGGAGACTTTTCTGCAGATTGGTTAAACATCACCATTTTTATGTCATCTTCGCCTGTCTTAACTGTTAATTGTTGAGCCTCATCTGCAGTGGATATTAAAAGTGTACACACCTCTGTTAAGATGCCAGGTTTTTGTGATATAAAAAAATGAGACCACAATAAATCATTTCAAATTTTTTCCCACCTTTAATGTGACCTATAACCTGTCCAATTCGATTCAAAAACAAATCTGTCAGAGGAAAAATATAAAAAATAAAAGAAGGACAATAAGCTGGTTGTATAAGTGTGCACACCCTTAAACTAATACTTTGTTGAAGCACATTTTGATTTAATTACAGCATTCAGTTTTCTTGGGTAGGAGTCTATCAGCATGGCACATCTTGACTTGCAATATTTGCCCACTCTTCTTTGCAAAAGCACTCCAAATCTGTCAGATTGCGAGGGCATCTCTTGTGCACAGCCCTCTTCAGGTCACCCCACAGATTTTCTATTGGATTTAGGTCTGGTCTCTGGTTGGACCATTCCAAAACTTTAATTTTCTTCTGGTGAAGCAATTCTTATGTAGATTTGGATGTATGCTTGGGGTCATTGTCGAGTTGAAAGGTGAAATTCCTCTTCATCTTCAGCTTTCTAGAAAACGCGTGAAGGTTTTGGGCCAAAAGTGACTGGTATTTGGAACTGTTCATAATTCCCTTCACTTTGACTGAAGTCCCAGTTCCAGCTGAAGAAAAGTAACCCCAAAGCATGATACTGCCACCACCATGCTTCACCATGAGGATGGTGTTCTTTTGGTGATGCAAAGTGTTGTTTTTGCGCCAAATGTATTTTTTGGAATTGTGGCCAGAAAAGTTCAACCTTGGTCTCCTCAGACCATAACACATTTTCCCACATGCTTTTGGGAGTCTTGCTGTATTGTTTTGCAAATTTTAGTCAGGCCTGGATGTTTTTCTGTGTAACAAAAGGCTTCCGTCTTGCAACCCTACCCCATAGTCCAGACATATGGAGAATACAGGAGATTGTTGTCACATGTAGTACACAACCAGTACTTACCAGAAATTCCTTCAGCTCCTTCAGTGTTGCTGTAGGTCTCTTGGCAGCCTTCCTGACCAGTTTTCATCTTGTCTTTTCATCGGTTTTGGAGGGACATTCAGTTCTTTGCATCATTACTATTGTCCCATATTTTCTCCACTTTTTTATGACGGTCTTCCACTATGTTCCATGTTGTTTCCAATGCTGTTGAAATTTTTTTGTACCCTTCTCCTTACTGATACCTTTCAGCAATGAGATCCCCTTGATGCCTTGTGATCTGTCTGCGAACCATGGCTTTTGCTGTAGCAGGCAACTGAGTAAATGTCAGGAAAATCCTACTAGGATAGCCAAATTTTATTTGGGGTTAATCAGAGTCTCCTTAATTGATGGCAGGTGTGTACCCAAGAAGATTGAATGTTGTAATTAAATCAAACAAGTTCTTCAACAAAGTATTAGTTTAAGGGTGTGCACACTTATGCAACCAGCTTATTGCATGTTTTTTTATTTTTTATATTTTTTTCCCCTAACATATTTGTTTGTTTTTCAATTGAATTGCACAGGTCATAGGTCACATTAAAAGTGGGAAAAGTTTTGAAATGATTTATCATAGTCTCATTTTTTATATCACAAAAATCTGGCATTTTAACAGAGGTGTATACACTTTTTATATCCACTGTACCTCTAATCTTGGCATATTTAAGTCTTTCATAAATATTTCCATTTGTGCTTTTGTGATTTTCCCCAGTTGTTTGCATTATACAGATTTTCATAACATTTCTGAAATATCTCTAATACCTCTACAGAATATTTGGTTATTGTTCTTATTATAGACTCCCTAAGTTTGGTGACAACCCTTTCCACTTTGTTACATAGGTCATTGTGCCAAAAGTTTTTGTGCTGTGGAGTTATCAGTACATAGTTGTATATTATTCGGATACTTGGTTATTTTCTCTTTAGCACATTTTCTTGTTCTGTGGGATTTCCATTATTCTGCAGTACTTTAACCTTTGTCAGCTCCTCTAAATAATTTGTATTACTCCTTAATCATATCTTTCTCTTTTATTTCTGCCTATTTTTAAACTCCATTTTTATTTTATCCCACTCACTAGCTATAACTTCTGAAGACATTTTTGTTTTCTGTAATAACTCTTGAATAATTTCCACTTCCCATTCCTTAAGTTCTTCTCTTTTTAACAGGTAGGTGGGAAAGTACTAGAGTGTCATTTGTATTTCATTGCCCTGCATTTTTATCTTATTTTTTATTGGTGCATGATTTGAAATAATTATTTGATTTGTGTTGTAGCTTTCAGTTAAATGCATATCTTCCTACGAAATATAATTTCTGTCTCAACTAACCCAGTCATTTTACCTTTGGGAATAATATGTAAATTCTCTCTGAGTTCTTGCTATTGAATTCATGTGAATCCACTCGTTCTTGCTACTTTGTATTTTCTAATTCATGTGACTCTTGAGTTTCGCAACATATTAGATAAGATAAAAAATAAAAAAAATTATAACTTATGATGAATATCAAGCGCTTGGTAAGCTACGCAGATATAGTGATCTCAGGTACATGAAAGCAAACAAAGGGAGTAGATTAGTAATTATGAATTATGTTGATTATAAAAACTCTGAATTACTAGTTGTAGAAAATAGTTATTAGAAAGTCAGTAAAGAATATGTCATGAAATGTTACAAACAGGTTGACAATCTATTGCTTTACGTTTTTATTCTGTCCTCATCTAATGGTTTCGGATCCGTTCCCTCGGATCTGACTTGGCCATTGCTAAATCTCATGGCAACCTGAAACTTTTGAGCCTCTCCCTTACCCCAAATGCACCAACCCCAAGTACCTCAGATCTCATTTGCCGCTTAAATGAAAGATGTGGTTGACTTTAGCTCTACAACAGATAAGTAGTATTATAATTCAAAAATTTAAATAATTTCATTTGCCTTAAATCTTTGTTACTTTTCATGTTTTTTTTTTTCCTCTGTCCCTTACCTTTACTTTCAGAGTGTACAATTTTGAAGTACTATTGTTAATATTTTCTCCACGGTGGTGCAGGGGTTAGCATTGTCGCCTCACAGCAAGAGGTTCTCCCGTTCAATTCTCGGCTGGACTGCCTTCTGTGTGGAGTCTGCATGTCCTCCCTGCAGTCGAGTGACACTAAAGACATGCAGGTAGGTGCGAGCGTGAATGGGCGTGCCTTCTTTGAAGGTTGGGTTTTGGGCTGGCAACTCGGCACTGTAGAAATCCACTGCCAATCATGAGCAGACCGGAGTTCCACTGTGGCGACCCCTAACCGGGAAAAGCCGAAAGGTACACATTGTTAGTAGTTTCTCCCTATTTAGAACTTTTTTTTTCTACTTTGCTGCCCTTAGGTTGGCTGTAATTGTTGGATAATCAGTAATGGCAGAAAAAGGCCTTACACATCTTTAATAAATGAGTTGTTTGGGCACAAACTTCCCATGTTGGACGCCCCCACTGTGTGTGTCTACTGCTTAGGTCCCTTGCATCTTCAGGAAGATTGCTCCATATGCTATGAATTTAACCCCAGGGCTCTTGAAAGAAAAAATAAATTGATCTTAAATCGCTTACTTCCTTCAACCACTGGAGAAGCTTTATCTGGAGATCAATTCAAATCTTCATCTCCAAAGTCTTCTACAGCTTCTATGAGTTCTGAGCCATCCAAGAAAAGGACTAAGAAAGATCTGACCTCACCATTGGATCCTAAAAAGAAAAAAATTATCAGATCAGACTTCCTGGGATCTGATGAAAAAACATTGGATCTAACTTCTTCTATCCCTACTGGCTCTGATATTATTTTTCTACCTAGAACTAAATATTCACCTTCTGTGGGTGCCTTCACCTTTCTTGGAGCGACCCACATCCCTGTCTATTTCCACTCATTCTTCAAGGAGTTTGATGGGGAAAGATGTAGAAAGAGTGGTGAGGAAGATTCTCTCGGCGCAGGCTCAGATGGGTGTCTTACCAGCTCCTACTCCTTTGAGTCAGGAGGTCTGTTCTTTCACTGCACCCTCACTACAAGTTCCTCCTCTGTCTCCTTCAGCTCTCTCAGAGTTCATGAATCTGAAGATAGTGGTGTCTCCGGATCCAAAGTTTACTCTGAATGCTCCATTTTTGTCTGATCCGGAGAGTGATTGGAGCCGAAGCTTCTCTGTCAGATCTGAGGTGTTGGAGTTGACTCTGAAACTTTCAGAACTCTTTCTGCTCCTCAGAGCCTCAGCACTGGATAACTTGGTTCTGGCTTCCATCTCTGGGAGACTGCCTTCTGAGCAGGGGAGGACTGCAACCCAAAAGCTTGTCTTTTTGGATCAGAGATCTTCCCTTTCTCCAGAGTGGTCTGCCTTCTAGGCTGTGTAGAGGGTTTTCCCTCTGCCTCGGCAGAGTGGCTGCATCTACCACCCACGGATCCTAAGTCTTCTACCTTGATGTCATTGCATTCAGAGCCTCACCACTCTTTGCCCCAGGGATGGCCAGTCTGAAACCCCCAGGCTTCCCAACAGGGTATCTCCCAGCACCTCCCCAGAGTCAACTTTTAAGATGTTAACATTAAAATTGATGTTGAAAATGAATGGTTTGAAAGTCAGTAATATAGGAAGAAAATGCTCACCAACAATTATTTACATTTTCGCAGTCATCATCCTAATTTTATGAAATTTTACAATTTTAGAGGACAAGCCATCAGGCTTAGTAGATTAATTAGTGATGATCTGAGTTTTCTGAATGTGGTAGAAATCCTTATAGATATGTTTAAAGTTAGGGGACACCCATTTAATAAATTGAAGTCCATTAGAAGTAAGTCAAGCTAGATATATTACATTTTCTGCAATTCTAGTTAGTGGATTCACCTATAAAGAATGGTGGTTATAAAAGTAATTTGGACAAACATTTTGCATTCTCTATACCAGTGCATCTGGATGACAAAGGAATTAAAAAAGTAATAGAAGATAATTGGAAAGTCATCCTAGGTAAACCTGATTTAGTCAAAATAATTGGAGATTATCCCAATTTTGTATTTAAAAGAAGCTTTAACATAAAAGATTTGTTAGAGAGAGAAAGTTTACATAATTACAGATTTAGTGGTAATCATTTCTGTGTATGAATTGCAAACAGAGTAGATTTATTAACACTACTCATAGTGTTTATTTTAAATATTTGAATAAAAACATCACAGCTAAGAGAAGATATGATGGCAGAACTGAAGTATTATTTATTTGGCCAGTTGTTCTGTGACCATTTTTATGTAGGTAAAACTGCTAGAGGATTTCCGAACATAATACTTCAATTAAAAACAAAGATCATAGCAGTGCACCGGCTAAACAAAGTTCTTGTTGTCCTGGTTTTAGGAAATTCTGCATTTTAGTACTTTGAAATATTGATGGTGGTCCATATGTTGGTAGTTTTAACAGTGCATTAGAATGTAGAGAACTCAAGTGGCAATTTTTTAAGGGCAGACAAGAAACCAGGACTGAATAGGGCCAACTATATTAAATGTTTGTTAAAAAAATAGAATATTGTGAGGTTTTTAATTTATGTATTAGTAGTTTTTATAACATTTTAGAACTAGTAATTTGTGTACTCGATTTTTTATTTAACCAACATTTTAATTAATTTTACACAAATTAAAGTTTGTCATTGGATAAAATTGCCTGATGTCATTAAGTTGAGGTTATTTATTTTTTATTTATTGAGTTTGTATGCAGTTGGTACTTCTCATGAAGTTTTAGTGTTGTTAAAGAAGGAAATCACTTAAACATTTGTCACTGCGTGGCTGAGCAGTCATATTTTTTATTTTATTTTTTTTGTGGTGGTGGTAGTTTATTTTCAGCCCTATCCATTTGATTCATTTTTTGAATTTGTCTATGCCAAATATTTTCATAAATTTCTTTAGATAAATCCTCATTGTTGCAAATCAAGTTCCTGTCCCCATCTGCAAGTAGTATTCCCTGCTGAAAGCTGATTATTCCTCCCCAAAATTTCTTAATAATAGCAGATTTTGTTGGAATATAAATGCATGCCAGGACAGTCCTCTTCCTTGCCAGCAGCCACATACTACCACAAATCTACCATTATTATTTGTTTTTCTTCTTCAGTCACTATTGGAGCACCTCTACCAGTTAGTATAATTCCTGTGTTTCTCCTTGTCCCTGATATTCTACTGAATATCCATCCTGAAATCCTTTCTTTATCAAATTCACATGCTCATTTCTTTCCATATGTATTTTGCAGCATTGCACACTGCATTTCTTAATATAATTTAGTACTCTTTCCTTTTTGTATGTACCTGTAAGGCTATTTACATTTCAAGATAATATGGACAGTGCAGTCATTATGATAAGAAGTTATTGCTCCAAACTATTGTATATGACTGATTTTTGAATGTGTATTCCCAACTTTTGTTTTCCATGCGCACACTGTTTAGCAGGCTGATCTTTTATACATTTATTTCATGTCATCCCCTTTTGAAGCTATGTCAGATTTTTCAAGACTTTCTTTTAATGAAAACTCTCAAAAACGTGTTTTCAGAACACCCCATAACTTGTTAACTTAGAACAAAAACACAAAACTGTATGCATCTTCAGAAAATGAAGTTTAACCCTCCAGATAGGAACAATTGCACCAAATCAACAGCTGCACCTACAGGCAATACCTAGCCTAAAATGAAGTTTACTCATTCTAAAGTGCATCATGCTACAGCCTGTGATCCCACTTAACTGATTGGTTCCTGTTCTTATTCTTGTTCCCCTCCCAGATATACAAAACAGTTTGTTTGTTTTCACAAAACATTCACTTTTAGCCCTACGAAAAAGTGCACTATCTTTAAATACAACCAAATTATACAGTGTTCTGTTAAAGGCTGTGGGGTGTTATCTTTTATTCAATTGACATAATTTCAGACATTATTTTTCACTGAACTGTTTGCCTTTTTACATTTCCTCTGAAATTAACACTCAGAACTCTCAAAATGTATTGCTTGCATCTGGAGGCAGCTAGTCTCCATGAAAATGTAGTCAGCAATGAGCGAAAAAAAACACCTAAAAGCTCTGCAGATAAGTGATGGAGTCTTTGTCAGTTTCATTCAGCACAAAACAGAATGTACAGCTGCAGATGTATTGACTCCTACTGAACCTTTGCTAATTGGGAAAAACAAATTTATATAATTGCATATGTAAGAAACTTAGTATGTCTCGTGACTTTCATCATTTTGCCTTATTTTTCAAGTGTGCTTAATTACAAACGTATTGATTTATAGATTAAGTCAAGAGCATTAATCCAGGCATTCATCTTTAAAAAATAAGAGAAAATATCTCAGCTGTACATTTTAATGTAATCTCTGCACTTTTACACCCCAGACCCACCCCAGCAGCTGAAGATCAGAGTGTTATTAACTTAAACTTGCCTTTGTCCAGCCTTTCTGTCTTATTGCATCGTAAAGCCTATATTTCTTATAACTGAAAAATACCTGTTTTCTTTAATATGTTTATCACATATAGCAGTCCCTGAGAAGACTTCCCCTAACTCCACATTTTAAATACTGCTGACTACATACTATACACAAATGCTGTACTGTGTAACATGTAGTTTGATATCATGACATTTTTCATACAAATACTTTTTAAGGAAAAAAAAAGTACTGCTTATAGTTACCCTTTTCCTTCTAGTGTCCTTCTAAACATTAAGTGAGGCATATGCTTTACAGTCAATCCACAAGTTTAACATAGTCAACAAATGCCCAATATTCCTTAGCTACTTTTTCTTCAAAAGCCACATTTCACAAGTCTGACTGATGCTTTATAATCTAATGTTTATTCACTGATTTCAGTGTTTCTGGTCTTTTTCTTCTTCATTTCCATCTCCCAACACCAGACTCTGGTTCAACTCTAAGGAACTCCTGATTCTTCTAGTCAACTACTGTGCTTTTTTTCTGTCTCTCAAGCATTTTACTTTGAAACACTGGAAAAGGTTTCACTGGCAAAGTCACTCTGTAAACTTTCTTGTCAGAAGAATGAGAAATGGAGTTCAGGTTCTGTTTGATGGCACATTTTGTGTTGGATAATTTTTTGTATTTCCTCCTTAGCCTGTTCTGCATCAAAAATATATTTGATCCTCCAGGAAAATATTCTAAAGACAGCTGGACACAACAGGTTTAATGTGACACCTGCCTTTTGACATTCACTGATTAGTGTGATAATTTTGCTTCTATTCTGCCCGTTGTGCGGTGAATAATCATTTACTACTACTACTCTGCTGTCTTCATTTTTTAATACTTTTCCCTTCTGCCGCAGTTTTGTCAGGATCAACTCTTTTTGCTGGTATGATTGCTACAGGTCTTGACTGTTTTCCTTTGGGCAGATTTGGAGTATACACCCTGTATGTCCTTTATATTAACCAATCTTGTTGTGGCATACCAGTCCAGGTACTTAATTGTGCTTCCATAAAATTAATACAGACTGTTGCTTCCAGTTTCTCTGGTACAGCAGAAAATCTGAGGTTTTCTCTGTGTAGCCTGTCTATCTCTGCCATTTTTTTTGTAATGTATGTTCCTGAGAAGTCTCATACTCATCCAGCCTTTTCTTCATTTCATCCTCTGATTTTTTTCAGTTTTATCAGTTCACCTGAATAGCTAGTTAACTGTGTATTTTTTCCAGCGTTTTGTAATTTCAGTTGATACTCTTTTACTCTGTCATTGATTTTATTCAGCTTTGAGTTACATCTGATTTATTTTTTTCTCTGAATTACTGGAAACCATCTTTTGTACCAATGCTGAAGCTTGAACTGCATTTGCTAATCAGCTGCAGGATTCTTTCCAGCCATTGTTTTCTCTCTACCTTTTCTAGTTGATTTTCTTTCAGGTTCTCCAAATTTCTTCTTTGCTGGAATCGAGACAGTGTACTTACTTGCCAGTAACTGAATATTATTCAAGCTGGCAAAATTGGTAGCTCTTACTTCTCAGTTTTTTTTTTCTCACAAGAAGAGCTGAAGTTAAGTTGTTGATCAATGTGCAGCCATCTTGGAAGACCGTAGTGCTTCCTACTTGTGCATCTGTATTTGATAGCTTCACATCTTCCCCTCAAGCTCTTGAGTCTAATCCTCCTGCTTCTAAGTAGCTGGACATATTTTTTAGGGTTTCTGGGCTTGGGGCTCAGAAGTTTCTTTAAAAGAGCTGGTTATCAGACTTTTCTGTCATTTCCCTTTCAACTGACAATCCTACTAAATTTCTTGCTTCTTCAGAGCTCTTGCCATCTGACAAGGTTTGCAGAGCCATGGACAGATATGGCAAGAATTTGTAAACCTCTGCTACCTTTACGTTTAGGGGCATTAGTTATCATACACATTTGATAAGATATGTGCTTTCCCTTCTTTCTAAACTGGGTGGTGGTTTAGTTGACATGCATGAGTCTGATAATAAGAGCTGACTTCATCTCTTTCTTTGCTCAGTTCCGCTTCCCAAGTAGCTAGATATTCAATCAAGTATAGTTATACTACTACCGATAATTCTTGTAGGGCAGAATCATCAGGGTCATTCATTAGAAGGTATTCCTGGCTTAGACTTCAGTCCCTTCCAGAGGATGCAAAGGCAGTATTTTTAGATTCTCTTGTGGGTGCCCAGAATTTGTTTGGCTGTGCTACTGCAGGTCTCTTAAAATGTTGCAAGACAAGGGTAAGGTCATGCAAAATCTTAAACATATTTTTCTTTCCCCTGTTCCTAACTACCAAGGAACTGTTCCACAAATGCAGCCCCCTTTGTGTGTAAACATCCAAAACAGCCTTTAAAGGATATACGAACATCTAAAGGATTTTTTTTCCTGAAAAAAAAAGTTGTGACTTTAGGGGGAAAAATTTCTTCCTTTATGAACAAGCCTGCTTCCATTTGACTATCCTCCTTTTCTCCTCAGCCAGATTCCTGTTTCTCAAAGATTGTCTCTGTCCTTTCCCATGTGGCAGAAGATCACAACAGGTAAATGGTTCTGTTTGTAATTCACAAAGCCTACCACATGGTGTGGGAGTC
Organism: Protopterus annectens; assembly: GCF_019279795.1. Lineage (NCBI taxonomy): Eukaryota > Metazoa > Chordata > Ceratodontiformes > Protopteridae > Protopterus > Protopterus annectens. The sequence continues at coordinate 905,300,523 of NC_056743.1, read as the reverse complement.
CCTTCCTGCCTTTGAAGGCATTCATCAACATCCTCCTTTCCACATGCCTCATTTTCCTCTTCTTCAAGACCTGTGTAACTCTCAGCCAGTGCTTGCTTGCCAGAGGGAAAGAGTTTCTACTCAAGAATGTTTTTGGTTCACAGGAAGGAGGGTTCATGGAGGTCCTTTCTAGACCTCACCTTTCTCAACACTTTTCTGAAGGTTCTTTCTTTCATAATGTTGAGTCTTCAGTCTCTGTTTTCAGTGCTTCTATCTCAGGCTTTTTTGTTTTTTTCTGGACTTGAAGGATGCCTATATTCATATTCCTATTCCTATTCACTGTCTCTTCAGAAAATGTAAATGTGTATGGTCCTCTGCCTCTTCCTTACATTATCAGTTCCCTGCTTTGCCTTTTGGTCTTTCTACAGCCCTGAGGGTAATTAGCAAATGTCTAGCCCCTGTCATAGATTTTTGCAGACTTCCTGGTGTTCAGCTGTTTCCTTACCTGGGTGACCTTCTCATTCAAACTTCTTCTTGGCAGGCTGTTCTGCAGGAGTTAGAATTCATAATGATGCTTCTTCATGGTGCAGACTTCTCTCTCTCTCGATCTAAAGAAACCAGTTTTGATGCCTTCTTAGCACCAGATTTTCTTGGGTTGTAGGATTCAGACTCTTTCTATGATGGCTTTTCTTCCTCCTCTCAAGATCCTCTTTGACAGCTTTCTTTCATTCCATTCTTCCTTTGCAATAGAGTGTCTAAAAACCCTGGGGTTCAAATCCACCACCCCTGCAGTTCCCTTTGCCAGACTGCAAATGAAGAAAGTTGCAGTGGTATCTGAAGAAAGTTTGCTTCCAGTATTATATTCCCCTGGATTCCAGATACCTCTTTTGCTTTGTCTAAGGAAGGAATTTCTTTGGTGGATCAAGCAGATGTCTCTGAATCCAAGTCTTCCATTCCTGGTATTAATCCCACTCGGGAGCTTTTCACAGATGCTTCAGATCTACCCTGTTTTGGGGGGTAGTTCTGACAGCATCATGGCTCAGGCTTCTGGTCTCTGGGGGTGTAAGATCATATCACTTACAAGAAAATGAAAGCTCTGATCTGGCTTTTCAAGGCCTGCAATTCCTCTGGTCTTCATTTCCACTCAGGGGTTTTACGGACAACAGCACTATTATCTGGTACATCAACAAACAAGGGGGGATAGTCTTAACACCTCTGCAAATTAGTTCTCATAGCATGAGGCATTGCCATATGCCTTCAGTTTATTCTTCAGGCAGTCTGTATCCCCTTAGAAAATTATGTAGTGGCAGACAATCTGAGCAGATCCAGGGCAGATCCTCACAAATGGATGATCCACTGAGAGCTTTTCCTGGACTTTGTTCATTGGTGGTGTACTCCTCAGGTAGATTTATTTGTCACCCCTCAGAACAGACAACTTCCCAAGTCCTGTTCCAGAGTGCCAAGTCCTCTGACTTGAAATCTGGGACACTATATCTTTCTCTTGGATAGGGATGCTCCTGTATCCATTTCCTCTTTTTCCTCTGTTGTCAAAGGTCCTACACAAGATTATTTTGGACAGGCCCAAAATCTTGTTTGTGACTCTCTTTTGGCCCAGACAGCATTAGTTTCCCATTCTTTTTCACATGACCAGGGGTAATCATCAGAAGTTACCCTGCAGGATGGATCTACTCGCTTAGGATAGGGGCTGTCTAATTCACCCTTATCTTCTAACCCTAAAATTGACACTTTGGGTGATAGAGTTTTGATTTATTTTTAGCACCATTTGTATGAGGATGTGATTTGGGTTTTGCAGCAGGCAAAAATATACACTACTAGAAAGCCTTTCTGTTGCTAAGTGGAAAAGCTTTTCTTGGTGTCACAGCAATGAATTGGACCCTGTTTTGGTGGGTATTTCTATTGCTCTTTCCTATTTGTGTGAGTTGCTCAGTTCAAGTCTGGCATACTCTTCTGTTAAAAATCATTTTCTGCCATTTCTGCCTATCTGCCTCTGGATCAACCACTTTCTTCTAGATTTGAGGTCCAACAGATGTTCTTCATCTCACATTGCTGCAGTCCTTACACTTGGGTAGTCCGCTGTCCTCGGTCGGCCCGAATATCAAAGTATAAGGCTGACGTCGGTCATGGCGCATTTGACTGACATCAGGACGTCAGGGTACAAATGCGCATGACCGACGTCATATCCTCAGTCTTTTTTGCCGCATGGTCCGATGCAGAAGCAGTATTGCAAGTGCCGGTTGGCGTTCTGAAATTTTTCGTTTTCGGAGTTTCAGACCGAGTCAAAGTTGGCTAAGTACCCCGTTGGGGAATATTTTAGTTTTTTCTTGTCTCAGTGGTTTACCGGATGTCAGAAAAAGTGAATAATTTCATTTCTTGTGGGAAACAGATACAGCATAGAGACCATCATACTTTGTGTATTCCTTGTTTAGGGCCTGAGCACGACGTTGTTGGGTGTCGCTCTTGTGCTAGATTCAATAAGCGCACTATAAAGAGGAGATTAGATTGTGCCAGGTTAGTCTTTGGGAAGCGGTGCAATTATAAAATGCCGTCGGATGCTCCGACGCCTGCTTCTTCGAAGAAGCGCAAGGACAAAGCAGTGAAGCCTAGGCTAGAAGAACCGTCCGTACCGGACGCCGGTTCTTTAGAGGTGTCGGTGGAGCCGGTGGTTCCACCGGAGGTTTCTTTGGGATCCCAGGGAGAGACCTTGTTATTGCAGGATGTGGCCTCTCAGGAGGCAGGTCAGGGTGATGGGGCTTCTCAGGTTACTATACTCCCCTCCCTGCCTAGGGTGGTTAGGCCCTCTCCTTCTGTTTCCAAGGCTTCTCCTAGAGGCAGGCCAGGTTTAGCTTCAGTTGGCGTCACCCCTAGTTCTTCTGGAACTGTGCCCAAGAAGCATATGCTTAAAATGGCAGAAGATTTGATTACTTTGATTAGGGGTTCTTTGCCCCCTCCTGATAAGAGACCTAGGGTGGAGCCTGAGCTAGGGAGTTTTGAGCAGGCTTCGGATGTTTCAGAGTCTTCGGCTGAAGACTTGCAGGAGTATTCTCCTTATTCTGATTCTGATGTGGATGATTCTACTCCTTCTGCTTCTCCTCCTGAGGATTTTTCTTTTCAGAAACTCTTCATTCCATGAGGGAGCATTTTAAGTGGGAAGATCAGGACTTCTCTGATTCCAGGAAAAGGCTTAGGGAATTTTTGTTTTTACCCCAGCATAGGCCTTTGGCTATACCTCCTGTTTTGGATGTAGTGGAAGATGTTTTTACAGAAGCTTCTCTTAATCCTGATTCTTTGCCTCCGGCTCCTGTTAAACCGGATAGGTATTACAGGGTGCCTGAAGTTCATAAGTATCTTTTTAAGAGTCCTAGGGCAGACCCAGAAACTGTTAGCCAGGGGCCTAAAGGTGTTAAGGCTTCTGTTGTCAAGAATCCGGTTCCTGCAGATAAAGAAGCCAGGGCCTTGGATAGATGGGGAAAGAAAGTTTATACTTCTTCCACTCTAGCTATGAGGGCTTTGGATTGCCAGTTTCACATGTTAAAATACCAAAACTATCTCCTTTCACAGTTGAAGTCTAAGGTTGATGCTCTGGCGGAAGGTATTGATTGTAAAGAGTTACAAGATTTAGTACATGTTTCTGAACAGGTGGGTAAGCATTCTTTGCAATGTGGTTTTGATGCTGTACAGGCCTCTTCTAGGGTGGCTGCCACTGGGTCAGTTCTTCGCAGGCACGCCTGGCTGAGGGATCAAAATTTATCTGACCATGTTAAAACAAGGATTTTAGATGCTCCTTTACAATCTGATGTGTTGTTTGGTTCTCCTGTTGAGGCGGTTTTAAAGAAAATAGAAGACAAGGCTAAGTCTATGCAGACTGTTAAAGATTTTTTGCAGGTTCAGCCTCCAAAGTTTAGTAGAAATTGGCCTGCTAAAGGGTGGGCGTATCCTTCTTATGATTACAAGTCTAGGGGTAGATCTAGACGTGGTAGGGGCAGAGCTCAGGGCTCTTTCAGGCCTAGAACAGGGAGTTCTCCTGCACAGTCTTCAGGTGAGGGCAGGGGTCAGTCCTTTCGTAAACAGACCCAATGACCTACCTTTTCAGCTGCCAGAGCCTTCTCGTCTGGCAGCACCTTTGGGAGGAAGGTTGGCACTTTTCAAAGAAAATTGGAGTTTAATTACCCAAGACAGATGGGTATTGGATATCATACACCACGGTTACAGGTTTTATTTCCATACCTTGCCTCCTTTCAAAGGCATGCCAGACGTTCCTCCTCAGCAAAGAATAGAGGCTCACAAGCAAATTTCTCTGTTACTTCAACTAGGGGCCATACCCTATGCCAGAAGTGGGCCTAGGATTTTATTCTCGCCTGTTCCTAGTACCAAAGAAGGGGAACACGTGGAGACCAATTTTGGATTTATCTATCCTCAACACTTATCTGGACATTCCCAAGTTCAAAATGTTGACGTTACAACAGCTTTTACCTCTGCTGGGCAAAGATCATTGGATGGTAACTTTGGATCTCAAGGAGGCTTACCTTCATGTTCCTATCAGACTAAGTTGCAGGAAGTATCTGCGTTTTCGAGCTGGGACTTCTCACTATCAGTTTTCTGCATTGCCCTTTGGCTTATCTACTGCGCCCAGAGTGTTCACGAAAGTTCTGGCTCCAGTGATAGCTTTCTTCAGGCTAAAAGGAATACAGATCTATCCTTATTTGGACGACTGCCTGATTCTGGCTCAAGGAAGGGAAGAGCTTCTTCATCATTTGGAATATGTGATAGCAGTGCTAAGATGCCTGGGGTATTCTGTGAACGAAATAAAGTCCAGTCTAGTACCCTCTCAAGACATGTGCTTTCTGGGTGTAAGACTGAATACAGCATCCCAGATGGCCTTTTTAACCCCGGACAAACAAAAGAATCTTTCCATTTACTTCCATCAACTATCTCATCAGTCCGGGCTGACTGCAAGGACAGTCCTTCAAGCCTTAGGGTTCATGGCATCTTGTATTCTGGTGCTTCCCAATTGCAAACTGCATATGAGGAAGCTGCAATGGTATCTCAAAAATGTATGGACACAGCACTGCCAGGATCTGGACACTGTCATTCAAATAATACCTTGCATTCAAAAGGAATTTTTGTGGTGGGCTCAGGAATGTCACCTAAACAAGGGACTCTCTGTGACCCGGCCAGAGGCGAGTCAGATTTTAACGACAGATGCCTCAGACAAAGCTTGGGGAGCTCATCTAAATGGAAAGTGGATACAAGACAAGTGGCCTGCCAGACTACAACATCTACATATCAACCTGAAGGAGATGTTAGCAGTCCAATTTGCATTAATAGCTTTCAAGGATTTACTTCTTCCAGGGCAGGTGTTGATTCTAACAGACAACACAACTGTCATGTGGTACATCAACAAGCAAGGGGAACACATTCTTATCCTCTATGCAGGCAAGCAATGATTTTGTGGGAGACTGCTCTCAGTTTACAGCTCAATCTTCAGGCAAGGTTTCTGCCAGGAGCACAGAACTCCTTAGCAGATGTGTTGAGCAGGCAATTATGGATCCCCACAAGTGGAAATTGGATCCTCATGTATTTCAGAAATTGACAGTGTCATGGGGAACTCCAGACATAGATCTGTTCGCTTCTCCACTAAACCATCAGCTGCCAAAGTATTGCACAAAAGGTTTCATCCCACAGCTTGGAGAGTGGATGCTCTTTCTTTCAATTGGAGCAATCTTCATGTGTATGCCTTTCCACCTCTGCCTCTCCTCCCAAAGGTACTTCTAAAGGTCAGACAGGACAAGCCAAGGATGATTTTAATAGCTCCAGATTGGCCTCGACAGCACTGGTACCCATTACTGAGAAGTCTGGTACGGAAGCCTCCATGGCCTTTGCCTTGATTCCACACCTGTTGTCACAGGAGGACAGCCATTTGCTCAATGTCAAACTTCACTCTCTTCACCTAACAGCCTGGCATATTCTGTTTTGAACCATAGAGGGTCTCAACTTCCACAGCAAGTTTTGAATGTGATTTTGGAAGCTAGAAGGCCTAGTACAAGGAAAGTGTACGCAGATAAATGGAAGAGATTTTTATTTTGGAGTGCAGCAAAGGATTTTGATGTTTCTGAGCCTAATTTAAGTGTGGCTCTTCAATATCTTACTGAGTTACTGGACAAAGGTTTGTCTTTCTCTTCTATTAAGGTTCATGCTGCAGCAATTTCAGCTCACTATGAATGTGACCCTCCATTGTTTTCTCATCCTTTGTTCAAGCAATTTCTTAGAGGGACAAAGAATATAAGACCCCCACGTAGAGCTCCTACTCCTGCTTGGGATCTCAATTTTGTGTTGGAGAAACTCACTCTACAACCTTTTGAGCCTGCAGCTACTTCTGAGTTGAAATATTTATCATGGAAGACTGCCTTTTTGTTGGCCATTACCTCTGCAAGAAGGGTTTCTGAATTACAGGCCCTTGTGGCGGTTGAGCCTTTCTTGATTTTCCATAAGGATAGGGTATCTTTACGTACTAATCCTTCCTTTATGCCTAAGGTGGTTTCTAGTGTGGCTTTAAACCAAACTATTCATTTGCCTACTTTTTATGCAAATCCCCAAAATAAAGGGGAAAAGATTTTGCACACTTTAGATGTACACAGGCAGTTGCGATATTATTTGGACAGAACTAAAGGGTTCAGGCAGTCTCAGCAGTTGTTTGTTTCTTTTGCTTTGAGTTCTCAGGGCAAGCCTGTGTCAAAACAAACTATTTCTAAGTGGATTGGGTTTTGCATTGCTTTCTGTTATTCCCATCATGGCAAGGAGATTCCAGCTGGGATTAGGCCTCATTCCACTAGGGCTACTGCCACTTGACAGCCTTTTTGAGGGAGTGGCAACCAAGGATATTTTGGAGGCAGCTACTTGGAGTTCAGTGCATACTTTCTCTAGGCATTATCACCTACCACTTTACTCTAAATCCAGGGCTGGTTTTGCCACTGCTGTTTTGCAGGGCATTTTGGCAGCTCCTGCTTCCCATCCTCCCTTACCTCTGCTTTGGGATTCTACCCAAGTGTAAGGACTGCAGCAATGTGAGATGAAGAACATAGTACAGTTTTGTACCTACCATAAATGTAGATGTTCGAAGATCCACATTGCTGCAGTCCAATTTACCCTCCCTCCTTCCCCTCTGTAGTTAGAGGTGGTTGTGTGGGTTGGGTTGTAAATATTGTGTATATTGTATATATTGTACATATAATTAGTGCAAGGGTGGTTGGTTGTTTGTTTGCTGTCTTTTGGTTTTGACCTTTATGTTTAGGGTCTTCTGACATCTGGGGCAAGAAAAGACTGAGGATATGACGTCGGTCATGCGCATTTGTACCTTGACGTCCTGATGTCAGTCAAATGCGCCATGACCGACGTCAGCCTTATACTTTGATATTCGGGCCGACCGAGGACAGCGGACTACCCAAGTGTAAGGACTGCAGCAATGTGGATCTTCGAAGATCTACATTTATGGTAGGTACAAAACTGTACTTTTCTGAAAGGTGTCCTTCATATTAGGCCTCTGAGAAAATCTGTTCCTCTTTTTTGGGATCTGAATTATGTTCTTAGAAAGTTAACTCAGCCACCTTTTGAACCAGCAAGTTTCATTTTGAAATTGTGTAGGTAGAAAGCTGTTGCATTGGTGGCCTTAACTTCTGCCAAAAGAGTCTGAACTTTCAGACTCTTATGTCCATTCCTTCTTTTCTAGTTTTCCACAGAGACCGGGTATCTCTTAGAACCATTCCTACTTTTATGCCTAAGGTTGTCAGTGATGCGTTTTTGAATCAGACTGTCCATCTTACCCCTTCTTTTTCTCCACAAATACAAGTGAGACTATTCCTTATTCTTTGGATTTGCAGACAGCTCAGATACTACCTAGATAAGACTAAAGATATTAGAAAGTCTGAGAAACTTTTTTTTTCTTCATGACAAAAGATTGGGTTTGGCAGGCTCCAAACAAACCATTTCTACGTGGATATCTAAAGCCATTTCTTTTTGTTATTATTTCATAGAAAACAGCTTCCTACTTCTGTTTGAGCTCATTCTTCTAGGACATTTGCCTCTTCTGGAGCTTTTTTAAGGGTCTCGGTGATAGGACCATTTTGTAAACTGCTATTTGATCTTCTGTACGTACTTTGAATGTGTTTTCAAGGGCCAAAAAAAGTTTTAATTTGTCCATCCTCCATGTTTTTTTTTTTTTTTGGAAGGTTCCTTAGTTCCTTTTTCCTCCTTCCATTGTTTACAGTAGTTTTTTAGTACTATTCCTGTAGTAAGGAATACTGTAACAGTGGCCAAGAAACCACATAGTAAAGTTGTGTAAGAACGTATCATAAAAGTAGATGTCCTATTTATCACTGTTGCAGGTTTTCTTTCCTCCCTTCTTCCTCCGTTGAGTTTTTCTCTCTTTCCTCTGGTTGAGGTGGCTTCTCTTCTCTGCTTTTCTTTTTTTTTCTGGATGTACATGCACTATGTTCCTTTATTCTTCATTTGCTGCTCATCTTCTTCTGGGGCAGTTCAGTTCTGAGGGTTTTATGGTTATATGTCAGCTATGTGCCTGACGCTTTGGATGCATGGTACATGGAAGGGCCCAGGCTTTGGTATTTTGGCCGGCCATATGGCTTCCCTGGGCAGGATTAGCCTTATTGTAAGGAATATTTCAAAAGTGATAATTAAGACATCTGTTGTTGTTGTAAATTCTTATACAACTGTACTTTCAGACTGACAGATCGCCATACCCCCTTTGAATTTTAATTTTATACTGGAACTCTTATTTTCTTTTTAAACCACTTTGTATAGTGTCTTTGAGTAAGGAAGAGTGAGTATAAGGTTCTGAGCCTTACACCATTTCTATAACGACAGTGTTAGGTCCTTGTGCCAGTAATTTGGCATACATTGTTTTGAATCACAAGATCTGGCTCTCCATTTTCTACCTGCACAATGTTGGAAAGTGAGTTTTGCATAGTAAGTATCGTAGATGGCTTTTGTTACTTTGCTTTTGAAAATGCATACAATCAGCCAGGTCTGCAAGAAAAACTACAAAACTGTCCAACTGTCCCAACTGTATGATAGTTGATGTATTGAACTTGTTGGTTGTAAAAATGAAAAAAAGGTTATAAGGCTTAGCTCATTTAAACATTTATTAGACAAAAATAACAGTTATATGCTTTTTTTCTTTTAGTTATAAGTTGTAACTAAATTTAAGCAGTTCAGTCAGAATTGTATCCAATTTACAACTAACAAGCTGGGTACCTCTATACTGAAGCAAAACGTTTCCATTTGCATTTTGCTATGAATACAGAGATAGGTCTTTTTAGGGAGTCATCACAGCTCATTAGAACTGAGTAGCTTGAAATTTCATAATTTTTAGAGATGTCTTACCTTTTGGCATTTTCAGCGCAACTGGTTTCTTTGTTCATGGTCCACAACCTTGACAGTCCGTACAATTTAGATTCTTCTTTTCAGAGCTAGAGGTTATTTTACCATGATTTTGCAAGTAATTTTTATTGGAAAACCCATGTGACTTTTAGATGTATTTATTTATTTGATGTATGTTATGATGATGTGAGGTAGTGCCTGCTATGCCAGAGAAAGTAGGGCAGTGCATGTGCAGCATATGCCAGCATAGCTAGCTGGAGTTTTGTAAAGAATTATATGTCATTTGTATATCAAACTGATTTGTACAGGCGCTTGTGTTGAAAATGTATTTGTAAAGCTGCTTTTGTTAAAAATGTACTAACAGTGGGTCCTTTTGGACAGAAAATAAATACACCTGTGTATGCCAGACTATATTGTAACTGTTGAAATGAATATACTGTAACGAAGGATACTGGAAGAGAAGAGGTTAATATCAGTTCAGCTAACTTTGAAAAATAGTATGAAATTAAATTACCTGGTTTAGGCCATAAAGATTGTATCTTACAATTCTGATTGCAGCCAGAGACAAAATTTCTGTGAAATCCAGGAGTAGGAATCCTACTGCATTGTCCTTAAGGTTGAACTAATTGCTACGCTGGAAGGGTGGACATTTTTGAAATGGTTTTATAGCTTCCAGATGCTATAATACATTTTAGCCAAGCTTTGTGTGTGCGCGTGTGTGTATTATGACACATATGTGCTAGAGTCTAGTTTAGTTTCTAGTAAACGGGGTAGTGTGGGAACCAGACGCTAGATGTAATCCTGCACTGAAATGATGTTTTAATACAAGATGAGACAGAAGTCTCAGGCAGTCTGGTTTGGAACTGACAAGACCTCTCACCCACATCTTCTTGCCTTGCTTTAGTAAGTAACCAGGGAGTAGCAATTCTTTAGAACAGTCAGAAAAATATAGTGAGATTAGTTAAGTACTGTTTTTTTATATCTGTGTGAATCTTTTCCATCTGTGTTATTTTTAATAGTTCCTGTGATTGAAACTCTGGCATTTATTCTAAATAGATATGCAGTATTTTCATTTTCTTTTTATTATTAAATATATTTAAACTTTTCATTGTGACTGGTCTTTGAGAGAATATCTTAACCTTTGAGGGTGCCTATATTTATTTGGTGACACTGTGACCACTCCTGAAAGTCTTACTGCCTTGGTGATGAAACACTACCATTTGTATTACTATTAATTTTACTCAGTATAATTGGGGACCCTTGTAAGGGAAAAGGTAGCAGAGCTATTAAATCTGTGCCAGCCTTTCTCAGGTGTGTGTGTAAGCGCGCATGTGCATTTGCGTGTGTGTGTGCGTGCACGTGTGTGTGTGAAAATCAAATCTCAAAAAGTGTGTGTCAACTACTTGGTGCAGGGACAGGGTGGTGGAGGACTTGGGTTGAAACACTCGTCTGAGGACTCAACTCTATAGCTGTGTCAGTAGGGAGTTTTATATGGGGCCTGGTTAGATAGAGGGAAACCCACCCCCAGGACTGAGTGTGCTCCATGTTTGCTCTTAAAGGAAATTGTGCTTGGTGCAGAGAGCTGCATCTGGAAATACTGTGTGTACCTATCTTTGTTTCAAGTGAACGTCCCTCACTGATGTCAGTGGCGAGGAGTGAGACTCCTTTATCACTGGCCCTGAAGAGGGACATCACATATGTATCTATTTTTTATTCATTTCTTACCTGCTAAGTGTGATGGACACAAATGCCCCATTTCATCGGTGACCGAAGAGCAGTAAATAGTTAAGTAACATGCTCAGGGTCATAACAGAAGGCAAATAGAGGTGGAAGGAAACAAACTCTTTGCCTTCAACTAGAGAAAGGAGCTTGTTAACAGTTCAAAGCCTTAATCCTGTGTGCTAACTGCCAGAAACCGACATTGCCCATGCAGGCATCAGGATTTATAGCTTTGTATTCTACCTATATAGCACTATGATGACAGCAGCAGTGGCAGCACAGTACAGTTGATGATTGCCATCCCCATGTCTTCCTCCTGAACAAATTTCTTGCTGGGCTTTTTGTTCTGTGTAGTTCATCCTGGTGCTACTTAGATGTAAGAATTTGTCTGGTTATACTGAGCTTTATTCAGCCTTTGTTCTCACACCATTACTGTGTGATAGATTACCTATTTGCTAAGAAATGCTTCCATTTGCAGGAAAGTAAAGTATGATTGCTAAATTGTATGATTTATCACTACTTTGCAACATTGCCTTTCCTGTGCTACCTGCCATAGTGGTAAGTTAGATTCTGGTCTTAATTGCAGGGTGTCAGAAGAGAAGTCTTCCATCTGTAAAATGTTCTAATTCCATGATGGCAAAAAAAATGCCTGCAGCAATTCCTAATTATAGGGTGACAAAGTGCATGGCAGTTCTGTTTTACAGTGCATCTCTTGCCCTTCTGTATTGAAATGTTTATATAGGATATGTTGTTGAAATCCATGTTGTGTACCACACATTCATTGGATATGTTGTTGCAACGTTGCAACTTATATTGTATACCACAGATGTATTATTTGTTTGCCAGTACCGGAACTGAGCCGGCCATCTTCCAAGCTCATGACAGTCACAAACTCTCAAGCTAAACTCTTACCCACAATTCCCCTCTCCCTGTTACCTCAGATTTCGTTTGCCGTGTCGCCATTCAGTCGTGTCAAGCCACTTCTCTTGAGCTAAGTAACTTCTTTGATAATACTTTATCGTATTGCAGTTATTCTCTGTTCTAACTTTGTTGAATAGTTATCTCTTAACCTATTGCATCTAGAAACTCTTTTTGTTTTGTTTTTTCTATCCCTTCTTTCTTCTTACTGTGAGGTAACTCCTTTACCATCGGTAAATTCTTTCCTGCTTTACCTTTGGGTATTTCTTGTACCATTGTTGGTACCTTCTTCCTTCCTTCCTCTTATCATGACAGAGAAAAAAGGTAGTCCGGGATTTAAAAGATGTGTGGATTGTGGGCATAAATTGCCTATTTCGGATGCACATGCATTGTGTTTACTGTTTGGGTGTGCCTCACTTGACTGTTGACCTGCCTTGTGGGATTTGTGCTAATTTCTGTAACAGGACTTTGGTGGAAAGGAAAAATAAGCTGATTTTAAAGGGACTACTTGTATCTTTCTTTTCAGAGACTATTTCTGGGGTGGAGGCTTCAACCCCTCCTAGTTCCCATAAGAAAAGAGATGAACACAAGAAGGCCAAGTCTCTCCCATCATCTCCTGCTGGGGACAACCAGGAACCGAGACCTAAGAAGGCCAAACTTTCTAGTTCGGATTTGACTTCCTCGGCCCTGAGGCTTTCGGTGCCTAGATCTTCGGCACCACCCGTTACTTCGGCACCAAGTTTTGTGCCCTATACCTCATTGGAACCGAGGGGCCCCTCGGTTCAGACTTCCTTATCGGCACCGGCTTTTTCCTCGATGCAGACCTTTCTGGCGTCGATAACTGTTCTGACGCCAGCTTCTGCTTCGACTCCGACTATTTTCACGGCATCGACTATTTTCTCAGTACTGACTACTGCGTTTTCCACACAGACTCTCTTGGCACCTACCGTAGGGCCAGCTACCACTTCAGTACCGACCTTGTTGGTGCAGACCTTACCTTTGGAACCGATGATATCCCCGGTGCAAACACCAATAGTACAAGTCTTTACGGCTCTGTTGTTTTTGGTGCAGATGCCTATTTTAGTACCGTCTAAAGACCCCTTTGTGGGCACTGAGTTTCCTGCATCCTTGAATAGACCTGACTCCCCTTCAGCTATGTCTGTGAGATCCACTAGAAGCCTCTCGGAACATGATGTGGTGCATGTTGTGGATCAATTGCTTTTGGCCAGAGGTATCCAACCCTCCAGGAACTACTCTTCCTTTGGAGATGATCACCCTTCTCCAAGGACTGCTTCTTATTGTCCTCCTTCATTGCCTTTGAAGCCCCCTGCTGTAGCACACACTTCCCTCACTTCGGCTCCTTTCATGGACCTCACTAAGGAGTTGCAACTGCCTTTGTGGCAGAAGAGACTTGTCACTCAAGTTACTGCTCTGGATGCTAGCTGTGACGTATGTACTCCTGTTTTTCACAGCCATCCAGAGACTCCGAGTCGGCGGGCTGATTTGCTTGAGCAGGGTGTGACCTCTTTGGGTAGACCAGCCTTCCAACTCCTGGAGAAGGCTCTCACTTCTGTTGATGATCCTGTGCTGTCAGTGCCTCCCGTCCTCCTCTGGACCGCAATTTACACAAGACACCTCTGGCGGACACTGAGTACAAGGGCCTCAGGACACACTCCCACTGGAGGCTCCTTTTGTGCGGTCTTCTCCAGATTCTCCCCTTGAGGAAGTTCATCGCTAGAGTTTTGTGTAAGAGGAAGCATGTGGACTCCCCAGAAGAGAGACAGACTTTGATGATGGGGAAAGGGTCCCCTCGGTCACCCTCTGAGGTATCCTTTGGAGATATCCTCAAAATACTTAAGCAGAGAGGTGATAGGTGGCCCTCTAACCCGACCTCTGAAGAGTCTGTGTCCCTGCAGGCCTTTCTTGCCCGGCCCCCCCGCCTCTAGGGTTACTCAACCTGCTGACAACCTTGTCCAGCTTGTCGTGCAGCATGCTTAGAAGGCTCCTGATGCCATTGATGCCATTTCCCGCAGGCCAGATAAAATCCTGTCCCCTCCAGATAGTGAGCCTCACTGGTCCAAAGATCTTCCTGTAGATGCCTTGGTAGTGGCGACCGCAACAAAGAAGGATCTGGCGGAAGAAAGCCAGACTGTCCACCCACCCAACAAAGAGTCCCGGGCACTGGACAGATTAGGGAAGCTTACCTTTGCATCAGCGACCTTTGCAGTCAGGTCCCTGAATTATATGGCACATTTTACCAGGCTTCAAAGAGACTTTATTTCTGAGCTCTCTGAAACCTTGGCCGGAGCTGTGTCTGATGAGGTCCGGGACAAAGTGGCCTCACAATTAGCCACCCTTGAATCAATTTCTAAATCCTCCATATGTCTGATTTCTCACACATCAGAAGGAGCAGCTAGAGCAGCGGGTGCAGGCATAGTCATGAGATGACATGCCTAGATGTGCTTGTGTGATTTCACTGAACCTTTCAAGGCTTCCTTTCTGAATGCTCCCATTGAAGCCTCTTCGTCGTTTGGACCCAAGGCTAAAGACACACTGGCTAGGTGTGAATAGGACGGTAAGACCCTTTCTGCCGTGGGTGTCCGCTATTCTTCCCCTCAGCGGGCTTTCTCCAAAAACCGGAAGAGTGGGAAGATGTGGCACAAAAAGTCTCAGGGTTCTTTCCGTGACACACAAGCCGAGTTTTCCCCTACAGGCAGAGGGGGAAACTCATATGGAAGATGCCCCTTTCGGGGCGGAGGAGGTCCCCGTAACTAGGGTTCTAGAAATTCTTTCTCTGGCCAGTCCTACCAGCGCTCCTGAAGAGCGGCCCAACTGCTTTTCTCTGGAAATGGTTGGCGGTCATTTCTCTTTGTACCCTTCTGCCTGGCTAACCATTACCACCGATTCTTGGGTACGAGTGCTAATAACCAGAGGTTATCATATTCCCTTCAATCTTTGTCCCACCCCACTAAGGAACTTACCTGATGTTCCACCCAGTCAAAGGGTAGAAGCAGCATTAGAGATTTCAAAGCTGCTAAGAAAGAGTCATCCAAATAGTCCCACCAGACCAAACAGGATCCGGATTCTACTCAAGATTATTTTTAGTGCCAAAAAAGACCAGGGACTGGAGACGAATTTTGGATCTCAGTGTACTAAACAAATTTGTAGAAGTACAGAAATTCCGGGTGGTCACAATACAGTCTATCCTTCCACTCCTGGAGGCAGGTGATTGGATGTGCTCTATAGATTTTCAGGATGAGTACTACCGCATAAAGGTGAACAGACCATCGAGAAGATTATTTCGCTTCCGTGCGGGAGGCAGTCATTACCCGTTCCGAGTACTGCCCTTCGGACTCTGTCAAAGGAAAAATAAACTTCAAAAAGGTCAATACACGGCAGGTTCAGGTTAAGGCACTTTAATCTTGCAGCAAGGAGACAAAAACGTGCTAATACAGAGTTTGTCTAACTAAAACCAGGAAGTGAAACCATCCTTATACATTTCTTACAAGGTATTGCCTACTAAGCTGACATAACAAATCACAAGTTCTTTCAATATTATTTTATAGCAGATGTTTGTTCATGATTTTCTGCTGCCACATCAAGTTTATGAAAAAAACCTAAGAACAACAACGTGGCCTTGGTGACCACCGGTCAGGTACAACTTCTCACTATGCAATGTTACCATTCAAGGTACTATGGCTAATTTGAGCACAAAGCAAGTACAGATTATACTTCATTTCTTCAAGCAATCATTGTTTGACTGTATCTAGTTCCTCTGCAGCTGTGCGTGTTCTCATAACACGAACAGAGCTAATTGTTCAAGTTCAGTAACATTATAGAAAACAGTATTGTTCTATTCATTAATTTCCTGACCTAGCAGATAATAACCTGTTTCTCAGTATATTTCCAAAAGGCATAAACATGAATTTCGCTGTGCTAGCAAATACTAGGTCAGGGTGCATCTTGCAGTTTTCAGAAAGCATATTGTCATTTTAGGAAAGCATCTTTTAGTTTCACACAAAACTAAGCTGTACATAAAATAGAATGAAATGTGTTAACCCTTTTAGCTTCTAATAAGAACTAAACACCAACATTAATACATATTTTTCTAACATTTCCCCCCTGTTAATAATTTTTATTCTATTTTCAAAAGCATAAACAGTTTGGTTCTTCTCCTAACCTCTTCTGTTCAAGATTTGCAGTTAAGAGAGTCATTCAGTTTAAACTCATGAAAGTGTTTCATTCGTTAACAATTCTTCAATTTCAGTACTTTGATACAAAGTTACAGAAACTGACATGTCTATAAAATCTTTGATTAATCTTTTCATGCAGCGAATACCACAGCAAACGCACACTCCCAATAGGAGTAATCCCACACAAATGGCAATCAAGATGTTCATTAGGGTGCTACCCCACCCCCCAAACAAATTCTGGAAAAAGTCTGTCAATGGGTTTGGGCCTGGTTTGGTCATGGTCGACACTTGCTGAATCACCTCAAGATGGTCGTTTATCTCATGCTGGTTGTCAGGAATGTACGAACAGCACTCCTCTTTTATTAAAGCGCACTTACCACCTTTCGCTGCTAGGGTGAAGTCGGAGCCATGCGGTTTTGAAGTACCACAGTTCTCATAGCATTCAGTTCATCAGTCATTAATTTGAGAACAGAAAAAGTTGCATTACTCATTACTTCAAGAAGTTTGGACAGTTTTCTCAGCTCCCAAAATGATTTCACTGCGCCATATGCAGGGGCTATACCTGCCCACGATATAATAGTGTCACTCAAGTCCATATGTGTCAGTTTTCTTTATTCTTCACGGAATTATGGTTTCTCCAGCCTGCTTCGATTCATCCCATTGGATTTTCAGGCCTTCTGATTGGATTTTCGGTTTTCTTGGTGACCTCTCTGACATTTCAGATCCTTCCCTGAGGCAAGACTGCAGTGTGTCGTATGGCTGGAACCAGGTAACCCAAAAAACAACTGCCAGACCAGTTCTCAGGTAACCATTTGTATGCCTTTTTCCCACAAACAAAATAACAATTCTCTACCTTGGTATTAATATACACTTGCCGTGCATGAAACATTTTCTTATCAATAATAGATAGTTGTTTAAAAAGATCAGGATTACGTTGCATCTCCCCAACAGTTTTATGTATCGACTTTAGATGCGAGTCATAATTTGCATCACAGATATAACCTGCATTATTGGGTTTGGTATAACATTTGTAAGGAACAGTTACATTACAATTACTCCAACCTACCTGAACAGTATAATTTTTGTAAAAACACACAATTCCCTTTTGTGTAACAGGCAGGTACAATGCTATTTTGTCTCGTGATTTTACAGTTGTAGTATCAAAAATCAAATTTTCCCAGGTCTCATTGACCCCTAGGGGGAAAGCAGTCATTATTAATCCCCCGTATGCTGTTGGTATAGCTGTGCAAATCCAGCAATTCGAAACATTAAAAGTTTCAGCATACACATATTTAATTGCTTGGTAAGTGTTAAAGTTCGGATGCCAGTCTATGAATGATTCACGTTTATTCAGTTCAGCCTGTGTGGCTGGAAAAAGGAAAGGCCACAGCAAAAAATCATTGTTATCAGTATGGTTAACAGGGTAATCATGCAATACTTCTGGGGTTGTTCTGCATTCCTGTTTTCTCTATATCTGGTCATTTTGTTCTTGTTGGGTAACTGTAACAAGGGTTTTGTCCAGTTCAAAGTTCTTAACCAGTTTACAGTGTGTCAAATAAATCCAGGACGCTCGCTCTGCGATCTAGACTGCAGTGGGTGTCGACAGTAGCACTTGGTACGGCCCGGTGTCGTCCAATTCTTTTTCTTGATGACTTTCACCCAGACCCACATGCCTGGGACTACTGCTGCTTCCGATGGTCTGGCTTGTTCTTTATCTGAAACGGAATTTAACTGCAAAAGTTGTTTATTACTTAAAAGTCGTCTCATATATTCTGCAAGTGAACCATCAGCCTCCTGGTCTGCAGGCATGAGAGGTTTCCACTGAGGTATATAATATGCCCTCCCAAATAGTATTTTAAAAGGAGTTAACCCTTTTGCATTTGGAACAGTTCTCATGCTCAACAGTGCCAGAGGCAGGCAGTGCACCCTCAATTTCCTAAGCTTATTTTTCAAAATCCCATTGTGCCTCTCTACTAATCCTGCAGATTGTGTGGGGTACGCACAATGGTTCTTCAAGGAAATTCCGAAATATCGACTCAACTGTTATATAGTTTGATTTACGAAGTGTGTGCCATTGTCACTATAGATCTTTTCCGGTATGCCAAATCTAGGAATAATTTCTTTAACAAGAACTTTCGCAACAGTAGCTGCATCTGGATTTTTAGTTGGAAAAGCTTCCACCCATTTGGAAAACATATCTATAATGACAAGACAATACTTCTTATTTTCGCATTTGTTCAATTCTATGAAATCCATACAAATAGTATGGAACGGGTATGGTGGTGTAGGAAAACTCCCTTGCTTTAGGCTTCAATGCCCCTTGTGCATGATGTTTATTACAAACATGACATGCTGCACAAAATTTTTTAGTGTTGTTTGTAAACCCATACGTTGTAAACACTCGATTCACTAACTGTACCATCCCCCCTGTTGAGACATGGCACTGCCCTTGGCTCAACAAAGCTGCATATCTAAACAAGTTAGATGGCAATATCGGTTTTCCTTCTTTGGAGATGTACAGCCCTTTCTCAAGAATTGCTCCTCGTTTTATCCATCTCTGTTTTTCTACATTTGTAGTAAGTGTCTGCATTGTTTTCAACATTTCTAAATCTAAAATCTCAGAGGGTTGTAATTCCTCACTCAAAAGAAATACTTCTGAGGCTGAAGCTGCCTGTTTTGCAGCTGTGTCAGCTCTCGCATTACCTTTTGAAATCCTATCCTGTTGCTTGGTATGAGCTACGCATTTACAAATAGCTACTTTTTGAAGTAACTGAATAGATTCTCACAAATCCAAAATAAACTGCGCATGATTAATTGGTTTGCCAGTAGATGTTATCATTCCTCTATTCTTCCACTGTTGCGCAAAAACATGTACAGTAGAAAAAGCGTACTGGCTATCAGTAAAAATATTCACACATTTACCCTTTGCTAAGGTACATGCCCATGTCAAGGCAATCAATTCTGCTGCTTGTGCAGATAAAATGTGTAGTAAGGGTTTCGCTCCTAGAATTTCAGTATCAGAAACTACTGCATATCTTACTAGATTCTGCCCTGTGGGACCCCCTTTTACATGAGCCGTCCACGTAATATGTCACCTCGGCATCATCCAAGGGAGCATCCGTGAGATCTTTTCTGGGTAGTGTCTTTTGCTCAATTTCCTGCAGGCAGCTGTGTGGTGTGCCATCTGCAGGGGTTGGGAGCAAGGTAGACGGATTCAAAGTTGTACACAGTTCAATTGTCATGTGAGGTTGGCTCAACAGTATAGTCATACAGGAAAGATGTCTAGCAGAAGAAAGATATGCTACTTTTTCTTGCAGGAAAATAATCGCGACTGCATGAGGCACTCTCAATGTGAGAGGGTGGAACAACACTACTGAGGCTGAAGCCTGTACTGCCATTGCAGCTACGACTACTGCTTGTACACAGTGAGGCAGAGATCGTGCCACTGAGTCCAGCTGTGATGAATAGTAAGCTATGGGACGTTGCTTGTCCCCATGTTGCTGTGTCAATACTGATGTCATATAACCTTGCTTACAATCTACGGTTTGGAAAAAACTTTTATGATAGTTTGGTAGTCCTAAAACTAATGAGGACGCTATTAATTGCTTTAATCTGCAGAAAGCTGATTCTGCTTCTGGTGTCCATTGTAGTAAATCTTGTGCTGCCATAGGCTTTTTGTTTATCAAGTCAGTTAATGTAGCTGATTCCAAAGCATAGTTTGGAATCCAACTCCGACAAAAATTAGTTGTACTCAGGAAGGACATAATTTCCTTCTTAGTAGTCGGTTTGGGTGCTTGTAAAATTGCTATTTTTCTTTCTTCATCTAATATTGTACCTTCTTTGGATATTACATATCCCAGGTATTTAACCTGCTTTTTCCAAAGCTGCAATTTGTTTTTGTTTACTTTATGTCCTTGAGTGGCTAAAAATTGTAGTAATGCTATAGTATCTTCCCTGCATTCTTGCTGGGTGGGGGCTGCCAGCAGGATATCATCTACATAAAGTAAAATCTGGCTGCCTCTCGGTGGGATAAATCCCGCCAAGTTACTTGCCATTTCTTGTGCGAATATTGTTGGGCTTTCACAATACCCCTGTGGTAGTCTTGTGTATGTGTACCTCTTCCCCTGAAATATAAACGCAAACCAATGTTGGCTGTCAGGGTGTAACGGTATCGAAAAGAACGCATTGCTAATATCTACCACAGCAAAATACTTCTGTTGAGGTTTTAAATCATTCAACAGAGTGTGTGGATCTGGCACCATAGGTGCTCTAGGTATTACTGCGTCATTTACAGCTTGCAAATCTTGGACCATACGCCATTCCCCATTCGCTTTCCTGACAGAAAATAAGGGTGTGTTACATGGTGAATCGGGAGATTCTAGCAGTACTCCTTCCTTAAGTAAAGCTGCTGTTATAGGTTTGATTCCTACCTCTGCATCTTTTCTTAAGGGATATTGTCTCTTCTGTGGTCTAAATGCTGATTTTGGCATGATAGTTGCTGGTCCTGCTGTACGAATAAGTCCTACATCTGATTTTCCTGTTGACCAGAGAGTTTCTGGTGTGCCTCGTAAGGCTTTTTCTTCTTCCTCTAGTAAGAGTGCTACTCAGCTGTCCTCACTTGCCTGCAAGTGTACAGCTGGGTGTGTCTGTGTTATCCAATTCAGCTTCTGCTTTTGTACTCCCTGTTCTAACAGTTCTAATTCTGCCAGTTTTTCCCACTTTGTGACATTTTCTCCTAGGTCTGCCCATTTCACATTCTTGTCTTTAGTCAGACTAACATGTGGTAATCGATTAGATTTATAAAGCGCTAAGAATTCCTGGGGCAATGAACAGCTAACTACACTGTTCCCTTCTGTGTCCCAGTACAGGTTACGTAATACCAATCTGTTGGCATGGTTTCTAAACAGTTCTTGCTCATATTCTTATCAGGTCCTGGTGTGCTACAGTAATATAGAGTACAGTGCAACAAATGCTGTTTATCAGTGTCAAGGGAGGGGGATTTACTGATGGCTACATTCATCAGTTCTTCGGTTACTGCCCCTGGACCAGTCGTAACCAAGTCCTGGCTGTACCAATAAAATGTTTCACCCTCCGGCGGCACTACAAAAGTATCCATTTGTCACTGTGCTTCCATACCCTGCATGGTTGGAACTACTGCTATGCCAAATATCTGCATAAGGTCTCTGCCCAAAAGGTTTACTGGGCATTTTGCAGAAACAACAATTTTGCTTTTCTGAGTCATCCCTGAAACAGGGTCAGTTATTGCTATGTTATGGGAGAGTGGCTCCTGATACAGCTGTCCATTAGCTGCTATCACTAATATATAATCAAGTGATTCTGAATTTTCTGGTAGTTTGGAAGGATGTATCAGGGTTCACAATGCCCCTGAGTCACACAGAAATTTAACCTCCGTCCCCTCTACCAGAAGTGTAACTTCGGTTTCGTGTCTGCTAAATAGAGCTCTAGGCTCATTAATGCTAAGTCTAAAATTTCACTTTCTTCACTATCTGTGGTTTCTTGCACTTCCTCTATTTCTTCTGTCGCATTCTCAATTCTTTCTATCACATTCGCATTTATCTTTTCTTGGATATTCTTTTCTAGTGATTCTTCACTATCATATAGTCAGTCCTCACCCTCCTTATCTTCCATGGCTACCTTCTTATTTTGCATGCAATCCCTTGCCAAATGTCCCTTTTTTCCGCATTTAAAACATTCACCCCTTTTCTTCCTTTCTTCAAACTCTTCTGATCGTTTATCAGATTGTTTGTTTCCCTGGGCATTTTTCTTGCCCCTTTTCCCTGACTATACTACAAAAACTTCAGCTCCATCTTCTACAGCAAATACTTGAGTTTTCTTTTTCTTTTTGTTATTAAAATGCCTTTCGGCATGTCTTGCATATTCAAGTAATGACTGTAATCTACTTGTAGGGTGATCTACCATGTACTTTGTGATAAAGATGCTAATGGGTGCAATACTGCCTTTCAAAAATGCATTCTTTAGCTGCTGCTCATATGGGGAATCATGTGTCTGATCTTCAGGTACCTGCATTCCACAGTGGTTGTTAAAACACTCTAATAATCTAGCATAATATCTATCAACTGTTTCACTTTCTTGTTGGATGCATTGATTAATGCAAGTCCAGTCTGCCCTAGGTTTCCATTTCTCAGAGATTCGTTCTGTCAGACCTTTCACTCTGTTATCCAGTTCTGCGTTACTATGTGGGAGTGTCTTGTGTTCTGCGTCACGAGGATTCCAGTTGCCACTGATCATGTGCCAATCTGGACCTACGATCTGTCTGACTACTTTTTCTACTACTTCTCCATTTAAATGGTAGCTTAACCTCATGTCCTGCAAGTCTTCTAAGAATTTTCTAAAATTAACTTTTGGATGGGGAATTCCCTCTGTGGCTTTCCGGATATCTTCCGGTGTCCACGGTCTATATACTAGGAGTGTTGGGTCCTACCCTTCCTGTCCTGCCTGAGGATTTGGTACTTCTATGAGCGGACACATTTCTTCTTCGCTCATAGCTCGTGAGTTTTCATTTATTTGATATTCAATTTCCCCTCTCAAGTTGCATGTTCGAGACCTAGTCTCAATGGGATCTCTGACAAACGGTTTTGGCTTCGCGGGGAGAGCCGGATATAGCGGAGGTGGACCAAATTGTCCACCCGCTTCATATTCTGGTAAGGGAAGTGGAGGGGCTGATGCTATTACCAAGTTATTGTCCTCTTTATCTAGAAACATTGTTTTTGAATTATTACTTTTTTGTTCTCTACGGTTTGCTTCCTCAATCCACCTGTGTGCCTGAGGAATGCCTCACTGACGTTGCTTTTTTACCTGACCTCTTGCGTCAGTTTTAAGCTGTTTGACAAGTTTAATAAGCGAGGATTTTTCTAATTTGCCATCAAATTCATATTTATTAACCCATTTTGTATAGTACCTAACATTGTCAGCGCGTTGTAATTGCATATATTTTGCATCTTCAGTTAATGGCGGATCTTGGGATATTTTTGTGCACTTATTTCCCGTTTTATTTTAACCTTTAAGCTGTTACGTAACCCTTCTTTTTACGTGGTACCACGATTTTCCTCTTTTTTCACAGTTTATCTAGAATAACTGCCTTACCTATTCTGTTTCCCTGATCTATGACAAGATTGCAGTCTTCCTGTCCCTGACTTGTACAAAACAAATCTCCTGACAGATGACACAAATCAAGTCCCTGATCTAAAACAGAAAAAGGTAAATCTTACCTTACCTGAGCGTTTGTGATTGACTGTCTCCTGGTTCGTTCAGTAACTCGTCCTCCAGTCGCAAATCAGAACAGTGGCTGGCCTCTTTTGAATGACAATTCAGTCGGAGGTCTTTCAGCGCAGAAGAACCGATGTGGTCTCTTCCCCGTACGGTTTCATGCCACCTGGCCCATCTGACCTGAGGTGAAGTGAGAGTTTCCGGTCCGAAGGGCCAATCTGTCAAAGGAAAAATAAACTTCAAAAAGATCAGTACACGGCAGGTTAAGGCACTTTAATCTTGCAGCAAGGAGACAAAAACGTGCTAATACAGAGTTTGTCTAACTAAAACCAGGAAGTGAAACCATCTTTATACATTTTTTACAAGGTATTGCCTACTAAGCTGATGTAACAAATCACAAGTTTTTTCAATATTATTTCATAGCAGATGTTTGTTCATGATTTTCTGCTGCCACATCAAGTTTATGAAAAAACTTCCTAAGAAAAACAACGTGGCCTTGATGACCACCGGTCAGATAAAACTTCTCACTATGCAATGTTACCATTCAAGGTACTATGGCTAATTTGAGCACAAAGCAAGTACAGATTATACTTCATTTCTTCAAGCAATCATTGTTTGACTGTATCTAGTTCTTCTGCAGCTGTGCGTGTTCTCATAACACGAACAGAGCTAATTGTTCAAGTTCAGTAACATTATAGAAAACAGTATTGTTCTATTCATTAATTTCCTGACCTAGCAGATAATCACTTGTTTCTCAGTATATTTCCAAAAGGCATAAACATGAATTTCGCTGTGCTAGCAAATACTAGGTCAGGTTGCATCTTGCAGTTTTCAGAAAGCATATTGTCATTTTAGAAAAGCATCTTTTAGTTTCACACAAAACTAAGCTGTACATAAAATAGAATGAAATGTGTTAACCCTTTTAGCTTCTAATAAGCACTAAACACATACATTAATACATATTTTTCTAACACTCTCTACAGCCCCCAGAGTGTTCACCAAGTGCATGGCAGTCATTGCAGCTCACCTGCTACTGCAAGGATTCTTGGTGTTTCCATACCTAGACGACTGGCTCATCACCGCCCCCACCAGACATCTATTGGAAAAAGCCTTGGCATACTCTCTTCACACTGCAGAAAGGTTAGGCATAACTATAAACTGGCAAAAATTCAACCTATCCCCATCCCAATCCATAGAATTCATTGGGGTCCTGTTAGATACAAAGAACTACACTGCTTCACTTTCAGAGCACAGAATTTTAAGGATAAAACAACTCATACCCATCCTCTCAAGGGAAAGATCGACAGCACATTCTGTTCTCCAGCTGTTGGGTTCCATGGCAGCTTCCATCAGCACTGTCCCCCTCGAGAGGTTTCACATGAGGCTTTTTCAATGGTTACTACTCACTCAGTGGTACCCTTTTCAGTTTCCTCTCTCATCCCAGATTCGGGTGACTCAGAGATGCAAACAAGACTTGATTTGGTGGATGTCGCAGAACCCGTCACAATGGTCTCGCCCCTTCACACCCCAAAAGCCCAAAGCCACAGTGTCCACGGACGCCTCCCTGATGGGGTGGGGGCTTTTTCAGGGGAAGACTGTCCAAGGCACGTGGTCGGACCTAGAGGCTCATCTGCATATAAATGTCCTAGAACTGAGGGCTGTGCTTTTAGCATTGCAAGCATTTCATCCCCTCCTTCCGTCAGGGATGATTGCTATACAATTGGATAACATGGCTCTAGTCTGGTACATCAACAAACAAGGCGGAACTAAATCCTACCCACTCATGTCGGGAGGCCATGAGGATATGGCACTGGGTGATGGCTACCAACCACTTTCTTTTAGCAACGCACATTCCTGGGAGTTCCAACGTGATAGCAGACAGATTGAGCAGGTGCATTCTGTAACCACACGAGTGATCTCTGAATCCTCTTGTAGTGGCAGAGATTTTCAGCTACTGGGGTTTCCCTTGCTGTGACCTTTTTGCATCCCCAACCAACTACAATTGCAGCAATTACTTCGCCCTGATTCCCCCTCAGACAATCACCCAGGGACACTGTAGTCCACGATTGGCCCTTGGGTCTACTTTATGCCTTTCCTCCTCTCCCTCTCATTCCCCAGTTCCTGAAGAAAGCCTGCCGGTTGAAAAGTAAGATAACCCTCATTGTGCCGTATTGGCCTCGGCAAATTTGGTTCCCCTTCTTGTGGCCTCACCTGCTAGATCAACCATGGATTCTCGATCCAACTCCAGATTTGATCTCCCATCCGAATAACCTGATTCACCCCAACCTGAACAGCCTGAAGCTCACAGCTTGGTTCCTCCACTTCCAGTGATTGCCAGGCAGACTGATCTTTCTTCCTCAGTACGTGACATTCTTATTGCGTCTCATAAGTCTTCCACCAGAGCTACTTGTCTCAGCAAGTGGAAAAGGTTTACCATTTGGCTGAAGGAAAAAGAGATGGACCCTTTTTCAGCACCAGTGCCGGTAGTACTGGAGTACCTGTCCAGTTTATTCCAATCTGACCTATCTGCTTCTGCCATTTGAGTTCATTTGGCTGCGATATCTAATTTTCACAGTGGTGTCCATGACTCTTCTCTTATGTCACACAAATTATGCAAGACTTTTCTAAAAGTTGTAAATCATTTGAAACCACCTTTTGGAGGACCTATTCAGCCATGGGATCTGTCTTTAGTCCTGCAAGCATTTACTGCAGCTCCTTTTGAACCAGCTTTTTCATGCGACTTCAAGTTTCTTTCTTGGAAATCTTTGTTCTTGGTCGCCATTACTTCGGCCAGACATATCTCTGAACTTTTCAAGCTCTATGCATCAAACAGCCTTACTTAATCTTTCATAAAGATAGTGTGTCATTGAGAACTAATCCTTCCTTCCTGCCAAAAGTGATCTCTGAAATCTCCATTAACCAATCCATTGAATTACCGGTTTTCTTTCCCAATCATTCTAACAGAGGAGAGTATTGTCTACATACCCTTGACATTCACAGGCAAATTTGTTTCTATCTGGACAGAACTAAGGCTTCTAGCAAATCAGTTCAACTATTCCTGGGCTGTTCTGGTCCTAGACTTGGATATGCTGTTTCTAAGGTCACATTGGCTAAATGGTTAAAAGACTGTGTAACATTTATTTACAAAACTCACAATATTCCTTTGACTACAGTAGTCTTGCTCATTCCACTAGGTCGGTCGCAACTTCTCCTGCCTTTCATGCTAGACCTTCTTTACCTGACATTTGTGTAGCTGCAACTTGGGCTAGACCCCATACCTTCATCAGTCATTACAAATTGGATTTGGCCTCCAGAGGAAGTGCGTCCTTTGGTTCACTGGTACTCCGGAATGTCCTTCCATGAGAGACTCCCAGGAATAAAGGTAGCTGGGCCTCTGTCCCAGGTGTAAGGAATGAACGAGGATTAACAATATCAGATAAAGAATTTATGTCTTACCATAACATTCCATCTGTATTGTTGATCCTCTTTCAGTCATTATGACCCTCCCTCCTTCCCCCTCCTCAGGCTCATAGTGGATCTCATCATTCTGTTCCGGTAGGTTCTTTGACCAGAGATAGCCTCTACTTCCTTTGACTTGCAAACTCAATCTGAGGTAATGGAGAGGGGGATTGTGGGTAATAAGAGTTTAGCTCAAGAGTTTGTGGCTGTCGTGAGGTTGGAAGATGGCCGGCTTGGTTCCGAGGTCAGAACCGATAACCCAGGCGTAATGACTGAAAGAGGATCAACAATACAGATGGAACGTTATGGTAAGACTTAACTTCTTTTTACTTCAAATACAGATGATTTAGTCTATGATTTCCATTTTCTAGTAATTGTTTTTTGGCAGTCACCAGAATTATACTTAACAAGGCCTTGCTATGTCTAGCCAATTCAGATTCTGTATCCCAGATGAAAAACAATCATTTCCTTTGTTACATTCATCTGATCACCCAATATCTCTGACAGAGTACTTGTAGGGAATTTTTAAAGTCTGCCACCTAATTACTTTCCCAAAATATATGTTCTCAGTTACCTCTTTCTTCTCCATCACACGTCTAACATTTGCCATCTACCTGTGGAAAAATTCTTTGGAGTCTGCTTGGAGATAAAAAATATCAATGCAAAAACTTCCAAGCAAAAATCCTAAATCTTGTAGACTTTGTTAAATATTTGGGATCCAAACATATGTCCTCCCATTGTTTCCTTGTGGATTGGTTATCCAATCTCTCTTCCTAGCTTTGTCTAACAACTTCTGATTGATTCCTATAGTTATTGTGCAATATTTTATATGCCCTACTAAGTATCCTTTTTTTTTTAAACAGCTGCTTCTGTCTAGGTTTAACTAAAAAATCTACCAGAGCAGGTCTCTCACTTAAGATGTCCTTATACCGTTTTCTCAGCCTATACTCTGATATAAATCCCTGATTTCTTTATTATTTGTTTATTAGCATTTGATTACCGGAATAGTCCACTGGGCCCGTAGAGCCCATTTTCAGTGGAGGCCTGCGGAGAAAAGCTCTAAGAACATGTTGCAAGCATGCACAATAAGTCATACAAAATATTACAGTATGCATACATCAGCAGTTAAAGTATATAGAACTGTAAAAGCAAAAATAACATAGCTCATTCCAGTAAGGACATGCTTATACAGTTTAAGAAAGACATAAATGTATGTATGGAAACAGTATCAAAAATAGCATAAGGAAGACGTTCTCTAGCCTGCAGTCCGAATGTCTTCTTGGCCTCTTCACATTCTGTTACCTTTCTCTCTCTAATTATGTTCCCAATACCTTGGTTACTTTACAGGATTTGTCCAGTAAATTCCTACCCCCTCTTGCCTATTCTCCGTACCACTAATTGCAGTCGTCCGTATCAGCAAAATCTCCTTTCTCATGTTGGGTTTGCTCTTAGAATATTTTCTACTACTTTATGAATATAATATTCTGTATGGCTGTTATTATTCTCCTTAAGGATCTGCATTCAAAATCCCACTCTCTCCTTATTTCTTGAATCCCCCTCCATTTCATCATCATCCCTGTAGATCAGTGTGTATGTACCTTTAAGAAGCTATCCAAGGGCTTGCATAAGTGTATAAATACTGAGCATGTAAGAGCCTGACTGCCATTTTGTAGTTAGCTATTGAGATGTAAGCATGTATTTATGTAAGGTCTGTCTGTTAACTAGTATGTTTGTATTTTGTCATGCTGCTATTCATCCTGATGTGTTTGTGTATTATAGTATCTAAACGTAATGCCCCGCCTGCTTGTCATCTGTGTTAGAGAGGGACGAGCGACAGTCCCTTTCTACTTTGAAGCTGTCTCCATTTTTTTTCATCCTGCTTCCATTTCCTTTTCAGGAACCCTCGGATGTAACCCTTTAGGAGGAGGGCCTTCCTACTTCTCAGGAAGTTGACCTTATGGTAACTTGGTGTTCACCCTGGATAGTGAGAGTGAACGATTCTTTGTGGAGTTATGAGCGTGGAGCTAGGAGTCATCATATCACATCACAGTGTTTAGTCATATTCTGTAGTTGTGGGAATGGTCATTGCATTCCTGACAAGAACATATTGCCACTTCTATTTTTTCTTGGATGACCTACAAGGCTCCTAGTCAATACCAGCTGTTGCACAGGCATTGGGCTCTTCATACCCTCTCCCCGGGATATATACAGACTTACCAGCAGCCTGAGACCACTCCCAAACTCAGGTTGCCAACAGTACATGGGGGGTTTGCCATGCAGGTGTATCATTAAGCCAGCTCGATACAGAAATATGTTATGGCTACGTAGACATTTTGTAGAATGAAAATGTATGAATGTCTCATTTATTTTATCTTCTGGCTCAAATCATTTTTGCTAATGAAATTTGATTTTCTCAGTCTGAGTAAACTCATTCTTTTTTATGTTTTAGAGATTTTGACTGAGGAAGAAAAGAAGATCATCAGCAAGCTCAAAAGGAAAATGAGAAAAAAGGTATAGCTGAAGTGCATCTTCAATTTTAGTCATATTTCTTTTAATTCATGTCCTGTTTGGGATAGCTGAACGTCTTATCTTCCTTGTACTGGCTAGATAGAGTCGTGCAACAGTAATAAATAACGTTAATTATTGTTGAGTGGCTAGTTTATAAAACTTTGCATATTAAGTGATACATTTCTTCCTTCAGTGTTTTATGTTTATTATGAAAGGGTTACCTAGTGACTGCATCAGTTATGATTGTAAGATTAACAACAATGATAATTAATCGCATTTTCTTAAAGTATTCTGTGCAAAGAAAAATAGTACTGTTGGTTGAAAATGTGAGAGGTTGGTAGATGTGCTTTGTTGATGCTGGAGAATTACTGTTTTTTTTTCTGAAGTTCACCTGCATAGCATTTGGTTATGCTGTGGGAGAATGGTTAGAGTTATTTGTAAAGATTTTATTTTACCCTTTATACTTATGATCTTATGTTGCCTCACAGCAAGAGGTTCTCCTGTTCGATTCTCGGCTGGAGTGCCTTCTGTGTGGAGTCTGCATATCCTCCCCATGGTCGAGTGGCCTCCAAAAGACATGCGTGAATGGGCGTGCCTTCGCTGAAGGTTGGGCGTCTGGCTGGCAACTCGGCACCATAAAAATCGACTGCCAATCATTAGCGGACCGGAGTTCCGCTATGGTGACCCCTAACCGGGAAAAGCCGAAAAGACAAACAAAACACTTATGATCTTAAAATCCTTATTCTCCATTGGTACATCCATTTTTTACCTTACCCTTGGGATCTGGGGACGTGGTGAGATGGATTTAAGAACCATGATTATGGTTGTCATCCAGTTCAAGTAAGATATTTTCCAAATGCTTTTAACACTCTTCCTCTGATGACTAGAAAATGCAGTGAGCATTATGCCCATCCAGGAGTGGATGTGTTCTTCTACACACCTACAGTGCTCAGCTAGAGTGCAGTGCAGTCTTTCATGGGCATGCAGTCACCCCAGGTCTCTGTGCATGAAGCTGCACTTCTCAAGACATTCCCTATATGGTGCTTCTGTGACAGGAATTTCCCATTATTCTTATCCCCTTGTTGTGTTAATTGGTTTTGGGCACTGACTGCCAACCCTTCCTAGCTAACTCTGTTCACACCGTGGCTAGTAGTCAAAGCCTGTTCATTAGTGACATAATCACTGCTAACACCTCTGCACCACGATGCCATCTTAAATATAGCAGCATCAACAGCTTGGAAGGGGGTTGATATGTGGTAAATGAACTGTAATGTTTTATATGGGGAAGCATTTTTTAAGGGGGGGGGTGTATTTCTCATTGTAAGGTTGGATGGTAAATTCTGGCTGAGTGGTACAAGTTTGTTTCACAGATTGTCCATGGACAGAATTGTTCGTCATTTAGTCAATTTTTCATCACACTACATTCTAATTTTGTATTACCTCTCCAAGTCCCACTAGTTTTCCATTACCTTCATTGGATGTATTGATGTCAATTTCATTGATTATACATCAGTTTTTTCCTTCATTTAAAATTCATATCATTAAATGGAAACATGCACAGCTGGAGAAGAATAGGGAGATGAAGTTTCTCTTGGGACTGGGGTGTAACTATCTTTGTTGTAGTTCGTGAGCTACATTTGTAAAAGGAAGCTGTCCATTCTTCTCCTTCCTCACTGATTTTTTTCTTCAGTCTTTCTCCAGCCCACTAATTAGTCAGACTTCATTGACCAGAGCTCCTACCCAGTGTAAATTTTCTCCTCCACGTCTCTTCTTTCCCTAAATGGCGGAATTGATGACAAAATTTTATTAGTGTTTCTATGTAACCCCTCTCCCCAAAGAGGAGGTAAGTGGAATTCTTAAAATAGGAATCATTGTTACTTCTCTACTTTTGAAGACTTAACTGAATATTATTTATTTTATCAGCTTTCCAGGCACAATCATAGCCTTAGAGGGGTCATTCAGGAGTACATTAATAACCTGATAGCTGACTCCCAAGTGGTTAGATCTTTGTCATCTACTTTTCTCCAAAGCATCAGTCCTTTCCCAAAGATCCTAAAAATTTAGACTCATTAGTATATTTGGGAAGAGGGGTCAGGACATCCATGGCTTTTTCATGGAAAAGATGCTGTTATTTTACCCAAATACAAGTTCATAGGCGTGTACTAGGCTAATGGCCCTGGAGCCTTTACAAGCCTAGCCCATAGAAGTGCCCTGGCGTCGTGCCGCCCTACGTTAGTTCCCAGTGCCTCTTTCAAGTAGAGCCACTGGAGTGATACCCAGGGTGAACATTCTTCCTTCCCATCCACTCATCAAGATTCCTCTTGAAGAGGGTCAGCGAGGTTCTCTGCTTAACATGTATGGGAAGTCTATTCCATAGCATGGGCAGTCTCTGTGTTATGAACCTGTCCCTCCAGCACGTTCTGTTGAATGTGGTAATGAGGTTGAGGTCCCTGGAGAGTGTGGTGCGGAGGGATTGGGATTTCTTTAGATGTAGCATTTCTAACAGAGCTAGGTCAGACATGGCTTTGTAAGTCAAGCAGAGATCGCCTCTAGGTAGGCGATATGAGAGAGAGAATAGTTGGAGGTTTTTTTTGAGTCTGTCCATATAGGACAAGTGTTAAGGCCTAGGATCCTCTTTGTGAAGTACTTTTGCTGCTTCTCTAGTTGTTGCAGGTGTCTAGTGAGGTGCGTGCCAAATGGGGCATTGTACTCGATGACTGGCCTAATGAGGGAAGAGTAGAGGGAGATAATGACCTCTTTCTTCTGGATGCAAAACCCTTAGTAATGAGATGTGCCACATAGGACTATATGACCACAGTGGCAGTGTGGTGGTCTAAGGAGAGGGTGCTGTCAACCTGTGTTCCCAGATCTCTTATAACACCTTCTGTGTTTAGTGAACTACCATCGATGTGGTAGTTCATGGGAACCGGGTTTTTCCCAAAGGGGATGACAACACATTTTTTGGCATTGAGCTTAAGGCTATGGTTCTGACACAAGTTGTTGGTCTCAGTGAGGCCTTTCTGTAGGATGTCAACATCACTTGGGGAGTTAATAATAGCTCCCAACTTGCAATCCTCTGCGAACTTTGTCAGCTGGAGTCCCTTCGTGTTGGTCTGGACTTCAGAGAAGTAGATACCAAACAGGAGAGGACCCAGGACTGATCCCTGTGCGACTCCACTTATGACTGGTCGGCAGTCTTAATTGGAGTCAGCTACGTTCACACTGTGGGTTCTATCTGTGAGCCTGTTTGTGACCCACCTAGTGATATAGGGGTTGATGCCTAGCTTAGTGAGTTTTTCTGTGATTCCTGAGAGGGGAATGGATTAAAGGCCTTGGCCAGATCAAGATAGGCTGTATGAACCACCTTGTCTTCATCCACAACTTTGGTGACTGACTCAGAGAAGTTGACCAAGTTGAGCAGGCATGATCTACCCTTCACAAAACCAAACTGTGTGGGATCCAGAGTTTGGAGATTGTTTATAAGGTCCATGATGATGCCTTCCATAGCTTTGCATATCAGAATTGTCAGGCTAATGGACGATAGTTCCTAGGGTCTGTAGTTGCTCCTCCTTTGTGGAGAGCGAGGACTGTAGTAGTGCGCCAATATGTAGGGACAAAGCCTGACATGAGGCTGTGAATGAACAGGGCACACAGGAGACATTCCAGTTCACTCTATAGTTCATGTAGAACACAGCCAGGGATATTGTCGGGTCCCACAGAAGCTGTATTCTCGGCCTTGGACAGTTTCAGTTTAGCATTTGTTCATATTGCTGGTATCATTTTTGAGAAGTAGTTAACTAATGTAGAATTTTCCATTTACCATGTATCCATTGCATTTTGTTTTTGTTGAGGTATTATTGGGTAGCATAATAGAGTTTTTGCATTTTTGGTAATTTTTATCTAAATTGTATGACGTTCCATAGTGAACAGAGCTTTTCTTTTTTACCGTGAGCGTGCATCCCGTGTTCCTGCCTTTGATGAGTCACTGTGCTTTGCGTGTGTGTGTGTGTGTGTGTGTGTGTGTGTGTGTGTGTGTGTGTGTGTGTGTATATATATATATATATATATATATATATATATATATATATATATTTTTTTTTTTTTTGTTTGTTTCATTATTAAAGTTCTGTTTTACATATTTTCTGTCTTTCTGATGATGTTTCTGTTGTGAAAAGTGTGGCATTAATTTTCTGCTCCTTTCATTTCCATCTCTTGCTGACTTCCTGAGTAGTTAATTTGCTGTGTTAGGAGATTCTACATTTGCATTTTATATGTTTTGTAGTTCCTGTGGTGGTATTACTAGCTGATATATGGTCACATCTTTTCCTCCTTTTTTATTTCTGCTTTTAATTTATTGTTTTCTTATGTGAGTAAGGCATTTGCAATAATTTTATATTTCTATTTTTCAGTGGGTCATATAGATGGCAGTTTGTTCCTCCTCATATATGCTCTTCTGTTGGAGCTGTTATGTCATTTTTTCCACATTTTGATTATTCAAGTCATTAATTGTGTTTTTTATTGTTTTTATTACTCTGAAAAACAGTTATAATAAAGGCAGTCTTCATACACCATGTCTTTTATTCCCCAGTGACAGTCAAACACTACCACTGGTTATAATTTTATAACATATAACCACAGTACTATTAATTTTCTATTAATTATTATTATTATTATTATTATTAATTTTAAGCTGCGGTGGTGCAGCGGTTAGCATTGTCTCACAGCAAGAGGTTCTCCCGTTCGATTTTCGGCTGGAGCGCCTTTTGTGTGGAGTTTGCATGCCCTCCCCGTGGTCGAGTGACGTTAAAGGAATGCAGGAAGGTGCGAGCATGAATGGGCGTGCCTTCGTTGAAAGTTGGGCGTCGAGCTGGCAACTCGGCACCATAAAATCCACTACCAGTCATGAGCGGACCGGAGTTCCGCTGTGGCGACACCTAACCGGGAAAAGCCGAAAGACATACATACATTATTATTAATTATTTTCCTATTAGTTTTCCATCCTTTCTGTGCATTACCGTTTCACTTCCAACTGCAGCATTATTAATGTTATTAACTTTTCCCAGCCCCCCCCCCCCAGTGTGGAACTAAATAAGTAAAACCTAAAAAAGAAACAAATTATTTACACAAGAATATTCAGTTAAAGAGGTACACTGTCAACATCTGATAACTCTATAACGTGTGACAGTCACAGATACACTGTCAACCTATTATGTAAGTCAGTAACATCTCTTTTTAATATTATATCCTCCTCCTTCCCAGATTCTCCGTCCTCTTCTGCTTTTCACTTTCTTGAATATTATCCCTTATTTTCTAGCATCTACCAGTGTTAACCAAATATTTTTGCTTGAATTACCGTATCTGTCTCTTTCAGCCCTTCTTTATTGTGTTGCATTTTCAACTGTTTTACTTCTGCTAAAGTCAGTTTTTCCATTTTTTATCACTTTTTGGCTGCAGTCATAATGATCAGCAACACCTCTTTGTTTTTATTTAAAGTATTCTGTCCTTTTTCCCAAATTTCCTAGAAAAAATAACTTGCTTTTTTTTTTTTTATATGTGTTGCCCCTTCTCTCCTGTTCACCATTTTTTGTGGTCCTTTTATAAACAATTGCAATTTGATGCAATCCTCGAAAATATGCTGCCAATCACCAGACTCTCTTTAGCCAGCATTCTTCTCATGTTCCAGGGAATTTCTTTGCTGCATACATGTTATGCAGGGTATGGATGCGTTAATAAAGACATAACCTAGCAAATATTATAAATTTATAAGATCTTAATGCTTTTATTCCTCTTGGAAAGTTGACCTTTAGCCAGACTGGTTGCAAAAGTTTAACCATTAGTCCTATTTCCCTGCACTTTTTCTGTGCAAGAGTGAAAGTAGCTCACCTTCTACTACATGTTACCACAGATGTCCCTAGGTATGTCCCAGTTTTCAGGCTTGATTTACCGTTACTCAGTTTTTTGAGTCTCCATCACACATGCTTTTTGAAGCTTTCTAGTATGTAGAAAACCGCACTAAATGACCAACATACTATTGTCAACAATAACTTAAAGAAAGAGGACAAGTCTTTAAACTCTCTTGTTCAGAAGCAAAAATAAATGACTTTGTGTAGTAGAATTTTGAAATATATTTCATTAAAATCTACAGATTTTACACTATCGCTTTGATAATATGCATCTTTTTTTCTATCATTTTTTGTCACTGTCCATTTTTTAAATATGTTTGAGTAGTATACCACATTCCTAAATAGTGAGTGAGAAGAGCTATGTGTTGTTTGGTATTTAGTTTTATGCTAATTAGCTATCCACAGTTTTGGCTGGATATACCTACTTTTCAAGGGCCATTGTACCTATTTCCAGTGTCTTCAGGTTGAGAAGTATGGACCTGAGCATTAGTTATTTCGTTATAGTAGATTGGGGGGTACCCAAATGTTTGTGTAGGACTGTGGTGGAGTAAAACATATTTTGGAATATGACTGTAGGGAGGAAAATATTGCCTAATGTAATTTATTACTTCTTCAGTGAGTCTAACTTGTGATGGCAGTTCATGGAGAAATTTGTTGCTACAGAGTCACTTGATAGGATTGATTGGGTTGACTTAACTTTGCAATTTAAACCTCCTTAAAATGTGTCTCTATGTGAACTGATGTTAATTCTGGCATCTGCCCACAATCTAAAGGCATTCATTATGTTGTCATTGTTGGTTTGGTCACTTTTCCATACTTTCCAGGCATTATCCCACTTTTTAATTGCTGTTTAAATTCAGTTGTTAGCCATGGGCCTTAATTTGTCTAATTTTTCTGAGAGTAGAAATCCTGTTCCAAATAGGTGTAATGAGATTACAGAATTATGGTGATGCAGAGGTAATATCAGTGTACCTATGTAAGGTATTCCAGTCAATGTGCTGCACTTCAGTTAAAAGCAATGTAAAGAAAGGATCTAATGTCTATGTAGTAAGTTTTGTGATTGGAGCTACTTTTGTGAACTGTAATAAACTGACAGTGATCACTGAATGAATTTTAAAGAATTTGCAGTAAGTGAATGATATCTGATATGCTTGTCTGCAGTAAGGCTGGTGTCAGTTTAGCCTAGTGCCTGGGTTAATAAGTTTGTCCCTGTGAAACGAGTCTGGTGAGTTGATGATGGAATTCCCCATGCCAGTCCCTATTTAGTTTAAGTTAGTAAGTGTAATAGTTTTTCTGGACTGTGTGTGTGAGTGGAGACCATATTGAGTATAATTTGTGATAAGGCAATTCAGAATAGGAAGATTTTATGTATATGTGTAAGTGTGTGTTTGTATGTAATATATATATATATATATATATATATATGTGTGTGTGTGTGTGTGTGTGTGTATATATATATATATATATATATATATATATATATATATATATATATATATATATATATATATATACACACACACACAAACACACAGTGGCTATAAAAAGTGTACACACCCCTGTTAAAATGCCAGGCTTTTGCGATATAAAAAAATGAGACCACAATAAATCATTTCAAAACTTTTCCCACCTTTAATGTGACCTATAACCTGTACAATCCAGTTGAAAAGCAAACAAATCTGTTAGGGAGAAAAAATATATTTAAAAAAAAAAAAGTATAATAAGCTGGTTGCATAAGTGTGCATACCCTTAAACTAATACTTTGTTGAAGCACTTTTTGATTTTATTACAGCCTTCAGTCTACATGGGTAGGAGTCTGTCAGCATGGCACATCTTGACTTGGCAATATTTGCCCACTCTTCCTTGCAGAAGTGCTCCAAGTCTTTCAGATTGCGAGGGCATCTTTTGTGTACAGCCCTCTTCAGGTCACTCCACAGATTTTCTATTCGATTTAAGTCAGGGCTCTGGCTGGGCCATTCCAAAACTTTAATTTTCTTCTGGTGAAGCCATTCTTTTGTTGATTTGGATGTATGCTTGGTGTCATTGTCGTGTTGAAAGGTGAAATTCATCTTCAACTTCAGTCTTTTAGCAGATACCTGAAGGTTTTGTGCCAAAAGTGATTGGTATTTGGAACTGTTCATAATTCCCTGCACCTTGATTAAAATTCCAGTTGCAGCAAAAGAAAAGCAACCCCCAAGCATGATAGTTGCTACTACCATGCTTCACTGTGGGTATGGTGTTCTTTTGGTGATGCAAAGTGTTGTTTTTGCACCAAACGTACATCTTGGAATTGTGGCCAGAAAGTTCAACCTTGGTCTCATCAGACCATAACACATTTTCCTACATGCTTTTGGGAGACTTGCTGTATTATTTTGCAAATTTTAGCCAGGCCTGAATGTTTTTCTTTGTAAGTAAAGGCTTCTGTCTTGCAACCCTACCCCATAGTCCAGACATATGGAGAATAAGGCAGATTGCTGTCGCATGTAGTACACAACCAGTACTTGCCAGAAATTCCTGCAGCTCCTTCAGTGTTGCTGTAGATCTCTTGGCAGCCTCCCTGACCAGTTTTTATCTTGTCTTTTCATCAGTTTTGGAGGGCTGTCCAGTTCTTTGCAATGTCACTGTTGTCCCATATTTTCTCCAATTTTTGATGACTGTCTTCACTGTGTTCCATGGCATATCCAATGCAGTGGAAATCTTTTTGTACCCTTGTCCTGACTGATACCTTTCAACAATGAGATCCCTTTGATGCTTTGTAAGGTCTCTGTGAACCATGGCTTTTGCTGTAGCAGGCAACTGAGTAAATGTCAGGAAAATCCTACTATGTCAGCTGAACTTTATTTGGGGTTAGTCAGAGTCTCTTTAACTGATGTCAGGTGAGTACCCAAGAAAGTTGAATGCTGTAATTAAATCAAAAGATGTTTCAGCAAAGTATTAGTTTAAGGGTGTGCACGCTTATGCAACCAGTTTATTTGTACGTTTTTTATTTTTTATATTTTCCCCTAAAAGATTTGTTTGTTTTTCAATTGAATTGTACAGGTTATAGGTCACATTAAAGGTGGGATAAGTTTTGAAATTATTTATTGTGGTCTCATTTTTTTATATCACAAAAACCTGGCATTTTAACAGGGGTGTATACACGTTTTATATTCAGTGTGTGTGTGTGTCTGTCTGTCTGTGCGTGCCTGTGTGTGTACATAATGTAGCGTATGAGTCTAATCATATTTGTATAATCACTCCGTGTGATGATGTGAGGTAGTGCAACCTATGCCAGAGGGAGTAGGGCAGTGAATGTGTAACACCATGCCAGCATAAAAGACAACCAGCAGAATGTGAGCAATCCAAAGGATTTATTGAAGTTAAGCGCTTTCCTCTCTATTACAGAGACTTCCTCAGGGTCTGAGGAAGTCTCTGTAATAGAGAGGAAAGCGCTTGACTTCAACAAACTTGGTGTCCTTTGGATTGCTCACATTCTGCTGGTTGTTTTTTTCTGTGGTTTCTACTATCTTGTGAGTGTTTGGCATTTTGGCAACATAATGCCATCATAGCTAGCTGGAGTTTTGTAAAGAATTATGTCATTTGTATATCAAACTGATTTGTACAGATGCTTGTGTTGAAAAATGTATTTGTAAAGCTGCCTGTGTTAAAAATGTACCAAGCGTTCCGTGTTACAGAAAAGAAACGATATGTTGCAATGGCGACAAGGCAGATTTTTCTGAATTTATTGTAATGCCCAGATGATTGCAGAGAGAAAAAGTGGTGTCCCTGGCTTGTATTTGCTGATGCCTGGTGGTGGCGGTGAGGAGCCAATCATCTAGGTATGGAAACACCTGGAATCCTAAATGCCTCAGGTGAGCTGTGACCACTGCCATACATTTGGTGAACACTCTAGGGGTGTAGTGAGACCAAAGGGCAGAGCTCGAAACTGGTAACGATTGGCTCCTAGCTGGAAGCGCAGATGATCCCTGGATGGTCTGGCCATTTTTATATGGTAGTACGCATCCTGTAGATCTATCAAGCACATCCAATTGTCTTTCCCTAAGAAGGGAAGTATCGACTGAAGTGTGACCATCCAGAACTTCTCTTCCTTGACAAATCTGTTTAGTCTGCTGAGGTCCAGAATAGGTCTCCAGTCCCCTTTCTTTTTTGGAACTAAAAAGAATCTTAAGTAATTCCGGATCCTGTCTGGTCTGCTGGGACTGGTTGGATGACTCTTTCTTAGCAATGTTTGGACCTCTACTGTTGCTTGTTCCCTGTAACTGGGTGGACCGTCTGGGATTTTTGTTGTCAATGGAGGGGGAGTGGCGAAAATAATAAAATATCCTCTGGAAACTATACTTTGTACCCAGATGTTTGTTATTTTGAGCCAGGCGTCTGGATACAAAGATAAGCGACCCCCGACTGCCTCCAGAGCAGGACAGTCGGGCCTCCTTTCAGGAGCTCTGGTAGGGCTTCCCAAAGAAATGGTCTCTCTCACCCTAGTTTTGCGGACCCCCTCTGCCACGAGGGCGGCGTCTTCCATTATTGCCCCCTCCTCTGCCCCTGGAGGGGGGTTCACCACGTGTGTCCAGAAAGACTCCTTGGGATTATCGGAACCAAGTCTTTCCTCCCTTTTGACCCTTGGGGTAGGGTCTGGTAGGGGTGGAAAAATGGACTCCGACAGCAGAGTCTTTCCTTTCTGCTCACACCTGGTCAAAGTTTCCTTAACTTTGGGCCCGAAAAGGGACGAGCCATCAAAAGGGGTGTTGACAAAGGATGACTTAAAGGCTCCGAGAAGGAACACAAGAGCATCCAGGAATGTCCCCTGAGAGCAATTCCTGTACCCACTAACCTGCTCGCTCCATCAGCTGCATACGAAATGAGACGCATGGATGAGCTCACTATAGAATTGAGCATAGTAAGCTGGGAGGCAACTTTATCTGAAGCTCCTGCAGCTACTGTGCCCTGCAAAGCATCTCCAAGCTTTTTAAGTTCTCTTTGAAGTCTCGTAAAATGAGAGAGATAGTTCAGTGAATGCATGGCAAAAGTCGCTGAACTGTATATGTGTGCTTCCTGTATCTATCCATGATCCTAGAGTCTGTGTTAGGAGGATGGATAGAAGAAGTTTCTGACATCTCCTTTTTGGTGGCTGCTGCTGCCACCACCATGGCATCAACTGGCACTCCCTTGTTGAGGAAAGATTTTTCCTGGGGTGCAGAAATAAATTTATTGGGACTCCTAGGGACAGGCTTCATGGTATCTGGAGACTCCCATGCCTTTCTTGAGACCAGCTGTATGAACTCATTGAAGGGCGGAGACACCCAAGAGGTGGAGGGTTGAGACCCAAAAGCCTTCAGGAGAACCGACTCATCTTCAGTAGGGTTGGTGGACTGCCAGCCACCCCTCTGTCTAAGGATTTCTAATATCTCAGCAAATGAGATATCTTCAGAGGGGGACCGTGGGGACCTTTCTGATTGATCTAAGTCGGTGTCTGACGTGAGACTCCTGTGGGGAGTCTAGATGCTTCCTCTTACAAATTCTCTTCCTGGGAACCTCATCAGTGGGAACTTCTGATGAAGTCTCGGAAGAGCAGGGGCCACCCAGTGGGGCTTCCTGGGGCTCAGGGTCTCTACGCTTCAACAGGATCTGTGAGGCAGAAGTAGAAACAGGTGCTTTTGGGGAGGAGGTAGTTGGATCTGAAGTTGTAGATGTTTTGCGAGACATCACTCTCCTCATG
This sequence comes from Protopterus annectens, assembly GCF_019279795.1. Lineage (NCBI taxonomy): Eukaryota > Metazoa > Chordata > Ceratodontiformes > Protopteridae > Protopterus > Protopterus annectens. The sequence goes on along the minus strand of NC_056743.1, from coordinate 905,259,469 downwards.
GTTTCAAAGGCACCTCTGCTCAGTTGAGAAGGGACTGCTGGATGCGAGGAAACCATCAATCCCCTTGGCACCAGGACAGTGGGCTCTGAACCAGAGGTAGGAGCCGAGCTCATCTGAGCCTAAGCCCCGAGAGGCAAAATCGGAACCGACAGGTCAGTCCGACTGTCGTCCTCAGAACCGACTGGAGAGTGTCGGGTTCCTAGACTCCTTGGTAGGCACCACGGAAGTCCGAGTAAATGGAACCGATGGTACTGAAACAGGCATCAGTTCCAAAGGCTCAACAATCATCAGGTTCGACTCCGACGCTGAAGGACCGGTATGGCTCGGAGGAGGAAATTAAGTTGATGGCAATTCAGTCTTCGGTTCCGAAATCACTTGGGTCGGAGCTGATAAAAAATTTGCAAACGCCGGTGCCTGTAGCAACTTCTGCACCACATGATCCACATCCAAACCGGAAAGGCTGATTGAGGACTGAGATGAATGAATGAGGCATTTATTGAAGTATTGGAGATTTTAGTACCTCTGATACCAGTTTCAGGACTGAGGACTGGCTCCAAAAAGACAAGACGCTCGATTCCGAAGGCTGTGGAGCCGACATCAATGGTTTCTTGGATTCTTTTTACTTCCAAAGAAGTAGAAGCCTTAGAAGACTTTGAAGATTTACTAGAATTATCCTGGTCACTCAAAACTTCCTTAAAGGACAGTTTCAGCAGTCCTCTATTTATAAGCTTTCTTTTTCTCTCCTGAAGAACTCTAGAAGAAAAAGAATGGCAAATGGAGCAGCTTTCCTGTAGGTGCAAGGCTCCAAGACAATACACGCAATTGACGTGACTGTCTGTTACAGACATTTTCTGTCCGCATTTTGGACACTTATTAAAGCATGACTTGGGATGCTTATCTCTATCCTGGTCAGCCATAATCAACTATACAGTATCTAGAAAAAAACTACTGTACTGTAAAAAAAGACTACACACCCAAAAAGTAGTTAAATAAGCCCTAAACAACTATGGGCTAAATATGCTGTGACTAAACTGCCAATATTGAAAACACACACATTAACTATTTATTCAAACCACTCTAAATAAGATATATATATGTAATACAATGTACTGCGACTGAACTGTCACTCTTCAAAAGCACACAAACACACACTATCTACTTATTTAAGCTACTCTAAATATAACAGGCCTAATAGAAAACCGAAGGTCAAAAGAGAGCTATAATAATGAAAAAGCACACCAAAAGGAAAGGGAATATACTTTAACGCTAAAAAGCTATAAGAATTAAAGACTAACTCTAATAGTAGAGAAATAACAATATTAGCTAGATAATATATGAATAAGAAAACTGTTATGGCCCGAGCTATGCGAGGTACCTCTGATCTATTGCAGCAGCAAACTAGGTCTGGGGCAACTCAAGGTGCATCGTGGGATAGGTGCTTGGCCTCAAGCTGTCTGAAGATCTTGAGCTTTGTAAAATGCCGACTCGGAGCCGAGGATTGGCTCCGAACCCATCTGTAAGAATGAACGGTGAGATAGAACAACTTCACATCAGTACTTAACTAATCTCACTTTATTTTCCTGACTGATCTAAATAATTACTATTCTCTTGTTACTTATTAAAGCAAGGCAAGATGAAGTGGGTGAGAGATCCTTCTTTGTCAGGTTATAAAATCATTCTGCTCTGAGACTTCAGTCTCATCTAGTATTAGCACATCATTTCAGTGCTGGATTACAGAATGACATCACATAAATCTGGCTACCTGATTTTGGCTCCCATACTATCTCCTTTACTAGGGGCTGCCAGGATTTAGCACAGATGTGTTACCTTACACACCTAGAGCTTTACTAAGATCTGTTGCAGCTTCTGGAAGTCAGAAAATAATTTCAAACTTCCACCATTCCACAGCAGCAATTAGTTCACCCCCAAGGACAATAAAAAAGGCTTCCTAAGTATAGACTTTTTGTCTCTGGCTCCACTGAGACCTAAGAGATACAATCTTTATAGGATAAATGAAGTAATTTAATTTCAGGATATTTTAGTAAAAAGAAAGCTGGGGCCGAGTTTAACCTCTTCTCTTCCAGTATCCTCTATTACAATATATACATTTAATTAGTTACAACAGTACAATCTGACATAGATGTATATTTTTATCGGAGCAGAATTGGACACCACCACCACCACTTTGAGACTCCAATTAGAAAGAGTTTTACTACTTCATCAGCAGGTCCACAATATCATATCCAAGGACATGGCTCCCGCATCAGAAGTGCTAAAATTATTAGGCATGATGGCAGCTGTAATACTAGCGATACCGTTGGGTCGCATGCACATGTGGATTCTGCAATGGCTGTTTTTCACTCAGTGGCCTTACCAACAGATTCCATTGTCTCATCTCATAATGATCACAAACTCATGCAAAAAGGATCTTCAGTGGTGGTTGACCTCTCTTCATGTAACGATAGGTCTTCCTTTTATCCTACCCTCACCACTGGCCACAGTGACCATGGATGCTTCCCTGATAGGGTGGAGGGGGCATTTTCAGGGAAGAACAGCCCAATGCACATGGACCGAACAGGAAATGCATCTGTATATCAATGTACTGGAGATGATAGCGGTACATCTGGCATTACAGTACTTCCAGGACTCTCTTCCTCTGGGAACAATTGCGATTCGGACGGACATCACCAACAACTTAGAGTATATGCTGCAAAAGCTTGATGTTCTTAAGTGGAGTAACTATGAGAGGCAAAGTGAGGCAATTGCCTCAGGGCGCCAAGCAGCAGGGGGCGCTTTGGGCCGATGGATGTTGTCACGGATTGTTTGCTTATTTAGTAAATGTCCATCGTCCGGTGGTAAGAATCCCAGTCTGCAGCCCTCCCACCTAGAAAAAAAAAACAAGAAAAAAAATCCGTGAAACAAAAATTTCATTCAGACTGCCTTTATCGGCAGTCCGAATGCAGAGAAACAGGTACCCAGCAACCTGTGCTGTGTAGGATACCCAGACATCTGTGCGGGCCGGTCAACTACCGCACAGAACAGAGGAGTTCCGGACTGCTTCCCTTGCAGTCAGGGCCAATGAGGAGTGAGCTGAGAGCTCTCTCTCAGCTCTCGTGGGAATTTTGTTGTGCGGGCGTCGTGTAGAGCGATCGGGGTTTCAGACATGGTCGGACGGTCACTGGCTTAGTTTCTTTTGGCTGGATTATGTGGATGTTCATTCTGTTGGTCGGACTCGGACGGTCGCTGGCTTCAGAAGGTAGGTGCAGTGTATGTGAATTATGAGAAGGTGGAATACTCCCAGATAGAGCAGTTTCAGGGTTAGTGTGTATTTCCTTATACTCGCACATCAGTTATCACAGAACTGAGGACTGAAGTTGCTGCCCTAAATCATACAATGTAATTCCAGTATATAAGTGATGATCCTGCCCCAAACACCTTGACACTTTACAGTTAGAGCAAGGTAGTTACAATAGTAAGAAAAGTGCCCAATTCTCTCAAGAAACTGTCCCTTGATGGTGAAATGTGAAATGGTATTTGCAAGGCCTAGCAGGCAGGTTGAGCACTTTGATTTTCCTAGGACTTTAGCAAAGTGCCAGACTTTGATCAACTTCTGAGTGCATGTCATGCAACTTTTAGGTAACTCTTATTTGGTGCAGAAATGACCCGGTCATTGAAGTAAATGAGATTAGCAAGAGGTGACTTAGCGAAGATATTCTTTGAATGCAGCCCTTCATGACTGAACAGCCATCCTCCATTCTATGTTCTCTTCATTTCCACTGGTAAGGTAGCATGGATGAGAATGAAGGTACATACCAAGAAAACCAAATGCATGAATGGAACAATGACATATATTTGCCTGACTTTAGCTTGGATATGGAATGACTATCTATGAAAAAAAAATAGAGAATCCTGTTATTGATATGGCTCAGACTCAAGTGCTTGAAAATTTTGAAGGACCAGTCAGATCTCTCCAGCACCTTCTGCTATGTCTTTCTTATTGAATAAATTAAAAGGTTTCATCAGTTTTTATACTTTGGAGATCATCTCTACCTTGCCGACTTACCAATGTCATGCAAAGAGCCTGTACAGTTAGTACCATCAGCTCTGAAAAAGATCCATATAAAATGGGAAGATCGACATGTTAATCAGTGTTCAGTTAAAGCCAAGATGTTATGTGATCCTATCTCGCCTACATTCTGACTGATGGGTTCGGAGCCGATCCCTCGGCTCCGACTCGGCACGCTTATGCCAAAGAGCGAAGTCTCTTATTGGCTGAGCTTACTATATCCCAGGATGCACCACTACCAGTCCCCCAGATCTCGTTTGCCGCTAATCTGCGAAGACGTGGTCTCGAGCTGGCTGAGCTGAGTAGTAAATTTACTAACTTTTTTCTGTCAGAATTTTGCTGTTCTTGTCATAAAAAGCTGTTTTAACGGCTATTCTTCACTTTTGTGTGTGTTTGGAGTTTGTGAAAAGACTTTGTTGTGTGATTGGGTTGAGTTTGATTTTAGGCCTCCCTCATCTTAGGGCCTTCCCGGTCAGTCAACCCCCTTAAACCTTACAGGGTTTCAAAGTACCCTTAGTAATTTGTGACGGTTTCTTTACTAAACGGCAACTGTAAACCTATTATTAGGTAGTGTCAGTAAACAAAGTCAGTGGATTGTATTTTCTGCCAGGGATTACTGATTTTTTGCCATAATGTCTCAGAATCCTAGGCCTTCGGGCTTTAAAAAATGCACCAAATGCAATTTCAAGATGTCCATCACAGACGATCACTCGCTCTGTGTGTATTGTTTGGGTGCAAAACATTTACAAGAGTCATGCAGCGTGTGTCACGCTTTTTCCTCAAGGGTCCTCCAGGAGAGGAAAAATAAACTTATTCTTAAAGGGTTAATAAAACCTTCCTTTGAAGAAGCTTTGGCATCCTCTCCTTCTCCGGCTAAAAGGGCTGGCTCCGACCAGTCCGTCGGATCCGACCGCCAAAAGACATAGGCAGGCTTCTCCTTCGGCTCCAAGGACTTCGGAGCCGAGGGCGGAACGGTCTGCCTCGATGCCACCAGTCTCGACTCCTCTGGCTTCGGAGCCGATGGCTGGGGCATCGAGAGGCGGGTCACCTTCGCCGGCTCCACTGGTCTCGGAGCCGACAAAGGTTGCCCGCTCAGACACTTCCTCCTCGGCGCCAAGTCCACCTCGGCACCGATGGAATCTAGTGTGGGTATTCCTTCGGCGCCGATAGTCATCGGGTCGCCTCGGAGCCGGTCCCCTAGCCCTTTGGGGCCGTTGGAGAGGCCATCTCGAACCCGCTCAGTATCCTCTCGGTCTCGAGGATGTCGGATTCAGATATAGACAGGGTGCTCCAAAGACTGTTCCAGTCCCCAGTCTTTCAAAATTTGTTTCGCTCCTACCCAGTTGGCTTCGGAGCCGATTGCCCAGGCCCATCCCATTGCTATTCCTGCTCCGACCGCTTGGGCTCCGCCGGAGCAGGTGCTGTTGGAGCGGGTGGGGAGCTTGGGGTCGGCCCCGACCCTGACTCCAACCCGGGCCTTCGGGTCCGAGTTTGGTACACGGACTTCTTCGGCTGGACCCGGGGATGTTTCGGGACCTATGCTTTCGGTTCCGAGCCTCCTCTCGGAGCTTGGCTGCGGGACTTCCGTCGGCTATCATGGCTCCGGGGACCGGACACTCCCAGGACTCTGGGGTCCGGCTTTCAGAGCTATGAGGAGTGCCTTGGCCAAGTCTTCTTGGCCATCTCTCCGGCTTTACCGGCACCTTCCCTGGGCGTGGAGACTGGGTCTTTGGCAGTTCCCTGTCCGTAGGCAGCGGAGCCCTGGGCCTGAGGTTACCCCATTGGGGTTCCCCTCCTCCTGAGGGTTCTTCGGAGTTGTCTTCAGAGGAACCCCCAAGGAAGAGATCGTGCAAGAGGAAGCACGTGGACTCCCCGAGTCTATTACATCGGACACTGATCTTGATGATGCAGAGGGGTCCCCGTCGCCTCGGATGATGTCTCATTTGCAGACATCTTAGAGATTCTCAAACAACGAGGCGGCTGGATATCCAAACCCCCTCTGCTGATGAGTCAGTGCTCCTCAAGGCCTTTGGGGCTCAGCCTCCGCCTCCTGGGTGTCTCCGCCTTCGACGAGCTTCTGGATTTAGTTTGTCGGGCGGGAACATCCAGATACCGTGGAACCAGTCCCTTCTCGCCCTAATAAATTTTTGTCTGCCCCACCCGAGAAGGAGTTCCTCACTAAAGGCGTGGCTGTAGATGCCATGGTGGTGGCATCTGCTACACAACAGGACGTGGCAGAGGCTTCAACGTCCGTCCATCCTCCTAATAAGGAGTCTAGGAGCATGGACAGGTATGGGAAGCGCACCCTGACTTCAGCGGCCTTTACTTTAAGGTCTCTGAATTATTTGGCACATTTTACCAGGCTTCAGAGGGATCTGGTCAAGGAGCTGTCAGATTCCCTCTCGGGTAACCTACCTGAGCAGCTAGCCCAGTCGGTTAGCTCTCAGTTGGCTATCCTTACGTCAATTTCTAACTCGTCCATGAGGCTCATTTCCTATGCGGCCGAAGGGGGTAGAGCGCAGGCACAGGCGTGGCTCACGGAGACAAGCCTGGCTCCGCTTGTGTCAGTTTGCGGAGGCCTTCAAGTCTTCCTTCGCCGACGCTCCCTTTGATGGGTCCTCTTTGTTTGGACCTAAGGTTAAAGACACCCTTACCCGCTATGAGCAAGAGGGAAAAACTTTATCTGCTGTAGGTGCCCGTTATTCCACTCCCTTTCGGCCTTATCCCAAGGCTAAAGGAGGGGGGAAGATGTGGTTCCGTAAATCACGTAAGTTTTTTCCCCAACAGCAGGAAGATTCCCCTTCCAGAGGCAGAGGACGGGGAAATTTTTCTGGGAGACGCAGCCCAGAGGCGGCAGAGGGCCCCGCAATTCTGGAGACCGCGAGTCCTTTCGTGGCTCTTCAGCCTCCCACACATCATGAGGGATTGCCCGGCTGTGCTGCTCCGGAGCCAGTCGGGTGTCGTTTTGCCAAGCACCTAAAAGCCTGGGAGTCAATCACTCAGGACAGATGGGTGCTTCGGATCATTGCCGGAGGTTACACCATCCCATTCACATACTCACCCCCACCGTCCAAAAAAATCCCGGACCCACCACCCAGTCAAAGGGAAATTGCAGCCGCAGAAGCTTTAAAGCTGCTAGAAAAGGAGTCATCCAACCGGTCCCCACAGACCAGATCGGATCCGGAAATTACTCCAGGTTCTTTTAGTGCCAAAAAAGACAGGGGACCTGAGACCAATATTGGATCTCAGCAGACTGAACCAATCCGTCACAAAATCCAAATTCAATGGTCACGTTACAATCCATTCTCCCATTGTTGGAGAAGGATGTTTGGATGTGCTCCATAGACCTCAAGGACGCCTATTATCACATACCGATACATCAGACGTCCAGGAGGTATCTGCGCTTCAGCCTGGGAGTCAGTCATTTCCAATTTTGTGCACTGCCCTTTGGTCTCACCACAGCCCCAGGGTGTTCACCAAGTGTTTGGCAGTAGTGACTGCTCACCTGAGGAGTCTTGGATTCCAAGTGTTTCCCTATCTGGACGACTGGCTCCTGACTGCCACCACCAGGCATCTACTAATGGACAACCTCAAAGCCACCATCTCCTGGTTGCTACCCTGGGGATTACATTCAATTGGTCAAAGTCTGTCTTGCTGCCCTCTCAGCGCATAAGGTTCATAGGAGCAGAGATAGACTCAAAATTGATGCTGCTTTTCTTCCTGCCGAAAGGATCCAAACTTTACAGGGCCAAGTTCAAGCTCTGATTTCAAGATCCAAAGCCCCAGCCAGGATGGTTCTACAAGTTTTAGGTTCAATGTCTGCCACGGTTCTTTTAGTTCCTCTGGCAAGATTGCACATGAGGATTCTTCAGTGGCTATTGTCAACTCAATGGTCCTTTCAGGACCTTCCCCTCAATCATCCCATCATGATTACAGAAACATGCAAACGGGACCTTCGCTGGTGGCTTCAGACATCCAATCTAAATCAAGGAAGTCCTTTTGTTATTCCCTCTCCAGTGGTCACCCTGACGACAGATGCCTCCCAGACAGGGTGGGGGGGGGCATTGTCTGGGCAGGTTAGTTCAGGGATCCTGGCTTCCAGACGAAACTCTTCTCCACATCAATGTATTGGAGATGAGGGCGGTACTTCTATCCCTACAGGCCTTACACAGATTTCTCCCTCAGGGCATAATCGCCATCCACACAGACAACATGTCGGTGGTCTGGTACCTAAACAAGCAAGGAGGGACCAGATCTTACCCCCTTTGCAGAGAGGCCATGAGGGTGTGGGAATGGGCGGTAGCTACCAGCCGTTTCTTGGTAGCGACCCACATTCCGGGGAAATCGAATATACTGGCAGACAGATTAAGCAGGACAATTCTCTCTCCTCACGAGTGGTCCTTAAACAAAACAGTAGCACATCAGGTTTTCCGGAGATGGGGGACGCCGTGCTGCGACCTATTTGCAACTCCGCTAAACACCAAGTGCAAAAGGTTCTTCTCCTTGACTCCACATCAGGGAGTACCAGCTATGGATGCTCTAGCACAACCTTGGCCAACAGGGCTACTTTATGCCTTTCCTCCGATTCCACTTCTCTCCAAAGTCATTCAAAAAGCTTCTCAATTGGGGTCCGCAATGATACTGATTGCCCCATACTGGCCTCGTCAGGTATGGTTTCCTTACCTGAAGAAACATGCGATGGACGATCCGTGGACTTTAGACCTAATTCCGGACCTGTTAATTCATCAGTCGGGACAACAGCACCAGTCCCTTCACTCCTTGAAGTTGACAGCTTGGCTCCTCCACTTCCGACTTTAGTCAGAAGTCACACATTAGACCCGAAGTTATTCACATTTTATCTTCGCCCACAAACCCACCACTAAGAAATTGTACCTCAGTAAGTGGAAGAGGTTTGCTATCTGGGCTCAACTCAGGGGCTTAGACCCTATCACTGCTCCTATCCCAGAGGTTTTGAAATTCTTAACATCCCTGTTTAATCAAGGATCTTCTGTCTCTACTATTAAAGTCCAACTAGCAGCTATCTCTAAATTTCACGAGTCCATGGATCCTCCATTGATGAGCAGCAGACTATGCAAAACTTTCATTAAAGGTGCGGGTCTGTTAAGACCCCAGTTTTTCATCCTGCCTCCGTGGGATCTAGATTTAGTGCTTCGTGCATTGACATCTTCCCCTTTCGAACCGGCTGCTACATGTGAGTTAAAATATCTGTCTTGGAAAACTGCCTTCTTAGTTGCAATTACTTCTGCAAGAAGAGTTTCAGAGCTTCAAGCCCTGTCTATTAAACCACCGTACTTGATTTTCCACAAGGATAGAGTATCACTTAGGCCTAATCCATCCTTTGTCCCAAGGGTCTGTTCTAATCTCTGTCTCCAACAGTCTCTAGAGCTACCAGTTTTCTTCCCAAAATTCTCCAATGAAGCAGAATACACTCTCCATAAATTGGATGTTCACAGGCAATTGCGCTTCTATTTAGACAGGACTCAGCAACTTCGTAAGTCAGACCAGTTGTTTGTGTCCTTCTCAGACAATAAATTGGGTAAAACCATCACAAAAGCTACTATCTCCAAACGGATTAGAGATTGCATAACTCAGGCTTATTCTTCTTCGAATAAGCAACTTACAACATCTATCAAAGCTCACTCTACCAGAGCTATGGCTACTTCTATAGCTTTTCATTCCAAGCTCGCTATATCGGAGATTTGTGCTGCGGCTACTTGGTCCAATCCGCACACTTTCATTTCCCACTATAAATTGGATGTGGCATCTAAAGGACGAGCATCATTTGGTTCCACGGTACTCAGGAGTGTTTTCCAGTGAGCCACCCAGGATTCAGGTGCTAGGACGCTGTCCCATCAGTCAGAATGTAGGCGAGATAGGATCACATAACATCTTTTAGTTATGTACTCACCATAACTTCAGATGTTTGGGATCCATCTCGCCACATTCCTAATACCCACCCTCCTTCCCCTGCCTTGGAGATCAGAAGAGATTGAACGGTTTGAGTTCTACTGTTTTTATCTTGTTCATCTGACGATGTTATATAATCAGAGCGTGCATGTGTGCATGTATGCGGGCAAACTAGATCTGGGGGACTGGTAGTGGTGCATCCTGGGATATAGTAAGCTCAGCCAATAAGAGACTTCGCTCTTTGGCATAAGCGTGCCGAGTCGGAGCCGAGGGATCGGCTCCGAACCCATCAGTCAGAATGTAGGCGAGATGGATCCCAAACATCTGAAGTTATGGTGAGTACATAACTAAAAGTTTACTAGTGCCAAAGATTTAATCCTCCAGCATCAGTTCTGCTGGACTAGATATTCCCAGGATAATGTTTGTACCCATAGCTTGGTCAAAGTCAAAACTTCTGTGATGGTTAGATAAAATGTTACAAAGATACACTTAAAACATACCTGTAGAAACCACATGTTGTTATCTTAAGGTGGACGATATTATCCATCAGCCAGTCTTATTGGTGTTATAACCTCTGTCAAATGATAGTTTGCTTTGGAGAAATGTCTACCTCTGGAATATGAGATATATCTATATATATATATATATATAGAGAGAGAGAGAGAGAGAGAGTAGGAAGGAAAAGACTGTAAATCTACTGGTGAGCAGATCTTCCACACTGAAGCATCTGTACTTTTTTTTCAGAAATCTGTAGACCTGCATTTGAATTATTGTATCACCTCAAGACCCATTGGACAACTACATTACACATAATCTTTGAATTGAGGGAGGGCCATCTATGACTTACATAGCACAGCAGATTTTGAAATGGGAACTGTGTACAGGGAAGCATGCTTTAAGCTGGGGAGACCCCTTTTGTTATTGAAGTACATCATTATCAAAGCTCTCCTGTGTACAAATGCAGAAATGTCGTTATACTGAAATGAATTGTCTGTGTGCAAATCGCCAGTTTGTGGTGTTGCACACTTACTCACAGTTCTACTGCTCTGGAGTTTTATTTATATATATATATATATATATATATATATATATATATATATATATATATATATATATATATAGTTAGGGGAAGCAGGGGCATAGCACAGCACAGTCACAACACCTTACAAAAAGTGCTTGTTATGCTGTTAGCATGCATCTTCCTATATTTATTTGTGCTGTAAATTGTTCCAGACATTTGTTTCTTGTTATAAACATGCTCACTAATTAGCTGCATTTAAAATGTAGACTGTCAATTACTAAGGATTTTTGTTTATTACTAATATTGTGACATTCCTGGCTTGCGATCTTCTGGTCTCATTAATTTGAGATTTAACATTGTCATGGTTGAACATTCGAACTTCCGATTGTAAAATATATATATATATATATATATATATATATATATATATAGGGTTGGGGCGCCTAGGAAAAGTTTGCCTCGGGGCGCTTCTAACGTAGTTACGCCACTGCTTAGACAGCTCAGATTTTACATCAATAGAACAAAAAAGTTCAGAAAATCAGAACAGCTTTTCATTTCCTTTTCAGATTCCAGAAAAGGTATGCTAGTGGCAAAAACAACACTGTCTAAATGGTTATCTGATTGTATCACATTTACTTATTCAGCTGCTAATCTACCTTTGCAACACAAAATTAAGGCTCATTGTACGAGAGCAGTGTCCACACCTTCTGCCTTTTCTGCTAGGCTTCCTATAGACAACATTTATGCAGCAGCCACTTGGTCAAAACCTCATACCTTTATCACTCATTACAAAGTTGACAAGGCCTCCAGGGACAGGGCCTCCTTTGGGTCTACTGTCCTGAAAAACATACTCCCGTGAGCTACCCGAGAAGCACGCTACTCATCTGTAAGAATGAACGGCGAGATAGAACAACTTCACATAAAGAAGTTATGTACTCACCATAACGTTCCATGTGAGTTGTTCATCTCGCCTTCATTCTTACGTCCCACCCTCCTACCCCCTCCAGGGTTTTTCAAGGACCGAGATAGTAATTTATCCTGGTTGCTCAATCTTTCCATGGATTTTTCTCCTAAAGAGTGATAGAATGGCACATGGTATTATTAGACGCAGCAAACAAGATCTACAGTAACTCAAGGTGCATCATGGGATAGGGACTTGGCCTCAAGCTGTCTGAATACCTCAAGCTTTGTAGAAGATCGGCTCCGAACCCATCTGTAAGAATGAAGGCGAGATGAACAACTCACATGGAACGTTATGGTGAGTACATAACTTCTTTTTTTTCTCTGTGTGAATCTTTTCATCTGTATTATTTTAGTATTTCCTATGATTGAAACTCTGGTGTTTATTGCAAATAGATATTTAATATTTTCATGTTCTTTTATTATTTATTATTAAATATATTTAAACATTTCACAGTGCCTGGTCTTTTAGAGAATATTTTAAGCTTTAAGAGTACTTGTATTTATTTGGTGACACCGTGGGTGCTCCTAGATGCCTTGCTGTTTGGTCAACATTACCATTTGTATTAATATTATTTCACTCAGTATAATTGGGTACCCTTGTAAGAACCATAGAGTAGCTGGCTTTGGCTTATCTGGTGGCAGTAACTACCTTATAGTCTGGGCAAAGGGTAGAAGAGCAAGTAAATCTGTTTCAGCCTTTCCTGGGCAGTTTGGGTTTGTCTGCAAAAATCATATCTCAGTGTGTGTCAGCTGCTTAGCACATTGATTATATTATATGTTAATAAGGCAATCTCACCACCTGGTCTTTGAACAATTCTGTGGTCACTGATGCACGTGTTTTTATTTTGTAGTTGTGGGAATGAATGAGTTGTGTGTAAGCCATGTCTAGATAGTAGCATAAGCTTCATTATTGGGAGAAGTCCAGTACTGATTCTGTGCCCATTTGTTGTTAAGACTGCAAGCATTTGTATAACCATTAGACATGAATTTGATTAGAGTGGGGCTAGCTGTAATGGGTGCTGATTTACTTTGGAATTCAATCAAGTGTTAAAAGCAGGCTTTGACAGTGAACCAATTCATTTGCTATAGTTGTTCCACCAGACTGAAACTGTGCTGGTATAACATTGGGATGCAGATGTAGTTTGACAGTTTGTAGAACTTTTACAGGTGGTTAGTTGTACTAGTGCTGGTATGAGGAGAAGAGTGAACAGCAGGTGTAAACATTATGGTAAGGTGGGGTATGTGTTAGGAAATGGTATTTACAAAGGTAACTGCTAATTAAAAAAGTGACGTGTGAAGTATTGCGTAAGGAGAACTAAAGGGAAGAAATAATATGATTGAACAGCATGGTGTTTATTTGGGATGTATCTTGCCCAGGGTAGAACAACCAGCCAGCTTCACAAAGCTCTGTCTCCCTCTCCCATTTTTACTCTTGATTACTAATTGGACAGCCCATTTGTGGATGGAAGTCTGACTGAAGATTACTTCAGAATTTCTCTACATCTTTCTTGGCACCTCAGCTTGCAGGCTTCACAGGAAATGGCAACTGACTACAGGCTTATTTCTGGCAGGTCCCTATAGGGTAACCCTTGCACACAGTAAATATTGCCATTTTAAATATTTTTGATATATTTTCTCTTTTCTGAAGAATGCTGGCAATTTTATTGCTATCAGATGTTTCTGGTCAGAAACTGCTATTTTTGAACATGGCTTTTTATTGAATATTGGGGCTGGTTTTGTGAGAAAAATGTACTGTTTTTGACACATTTTAACCGAAGTGTTGAGATTTAAAACCTGGGAATTGTTTTTATTTACTTAAAACACTATTTGAATGTGCATACTTTGTGACTACTTGCCATGATTATTTTATTGCTTGAGACATTTTGCTTCATGGTGCTAAAATTAGCAGTGTGAATTGTATTTCAGGGCTAGAAATGTGTGCTATATTTTGTGCCTAGTACACTCCATGAATGCTGCGGCGGTAGCGTTGTTACCTCACAGCAAGAGGTTCTCCCATTCGATTCTCGGCGTGGCTTGGGAGTGCCTTCTGTGCGGAGTCTGCATGTCCTCCCCGTGGTTGGATAGTGTTCGAAAGATATGCGTGCGTAAATGGGTGTGCCTTCGTTGAAGGTTGGGCGTCGAGCTGGCACCTCGGCGTTTCGTAAAAATCTACTGCCAATCATTAGTGGACTGGAGTTCCACTGTGGCGACCCCTTACAGGGAAAAAGCCAAAAGACAAACAACAATAACACTCCATGACAACTTTTCTTCATTTCCTGATTTTTCTCATTGCACTTTCTGAGAATGGGACTTAAGAGTTCTGACAGGTTATGTGCATTGCTTGTGCTTGTACCTTTGAGTGACTGTGGAGGGAATTGTGTGTGTTCTGCTTCTGAACATTTGTCTGGCTACTTACCATTCAGCCATCTCCTCCTACCATCGCTTAACAGCAATCAGGCATATTCCTCGGCTGTAGCATGCATTCTTACAGTGGTCCTGCTGTTCTTTTTTCGAACATACCTAGGAATAGAAAGCAGTTGAAGCATTAGCCCTTGCCTTTAGCACGGGCTAATTCAGTGCCTCATCTGATGGTAGGTGACTCTGTGATGGCTATTGCTGGTTCCTCAGACCACTTGCTGGTTTTCTTAAATCTATCTGGAGTAGACTTGTTGGCAACTATGGACCAGGGGGTCAGTCATGTTCTCTTCAGTTCATAGGTTCATAGGTTTATACTAGGCTATCTGCCCCAAGGCATTTATAAGCCTAGCCCGAATTTTTGTGGCTTACGCCACCCCTTATATGAAAAAATACTGTACCCATTAGTTTGTTGTGCCTCTGTCCAGCAGTGACACAGAGATGATTCCCGGGGTAAACCTACGATCTCCCATCCACAGGTCAAGATTTCTCTTGAACAGAGCCAGCGAGGTGCTCTGCCTCACATGGACTGGGACTCTATTCCACAGCATAGGGAGTCTCTGAGTGATAAATCTATCCCTCCAGCACGTCCGATTTATGTCCGTGCTAAGGTTTAAGTCGCTTGCTCTAGTGGTTTTGGTGGATTTGGGTTTTTTGAGGTGGAGCATGTCCATTAATTCCGGGTTGGACATGGCCTTGTATGTCAGGCACATGTCACCTTAGAGCAGACGGTATGCGACTGAATAGAGCTGGAGTTTCTTCAATCTGGCAGCATATGACAGATTTTGGAGTCCCTTTATCCTTTTGGTGAGAAACTTTTGGGGTCTCTCCAATTGCTGCAAATGTCGGGCGAGATGCATCCCGAATGGGGCATTGTACTCGATCATTGGTCTGATAAGTGAAGAGTACAGGGGAACAATGACCTCACTAGATCTGGATGTGAATCCCTTCATGATCAGGTGGGCAATGTAGAAGGTCTTTCTAACCACTTTAGCAACGTGAGTGTCAAAAGAAAGGCCACTGTCAACCTGGGTCCCCAGGTCCCTGATAACCTCTTCTGTGCTTAGTGGATTGCCACCTATATGGTAGCTTGGGGATGTCCTTCATGGATGCATCTGCAGTCATAACAAGTGGGTTGTCCTGTCGTCAGGCAGCCCTGCAGTCGGCCGGATTCCAAAGTCCGGGTCCGGCTTCGGCTGATGTCGCACTCCACCCGACGTCATCTCTGTTGGTCTTCGGCTATAAAAGCATCAGCCGACGCCATTTTCCCCAGTCTTTCTTGCCGCGTGGCGCCCGAAGCAGAAGCTGTTCGCAAGTGCCGGTCGGTCGGATCCAGAGATTACTTCTACCGAATACTACTCAAGACTTCTAAAGCTAAGTACCCGTTGGGGACTCTTTCTTGCCTCAGCCGATGTCAGAAAAAGTTAACAATTGTTTAACCTGTGGGAAACAAATACCTCATAAAGATTTCCACTCTTACTGTCTGCCTTGTTTAGGCCCAGCCCACGACGTAGCAGCCTGTTCGGCCTGTGCCTCTTTCAACCGACGTACGATTAGGCGTCGGTCGGAGTTTGCAGGACAGGTTTTCGGTACTGATTTTGCGTACATTATGCCGCCGGATCCTCCGACTACCCAATCTACCAAAAACGCAAAGATAAAGACCGACACTCGCGGTCCGCGGTTTCGGCCGAAACCACGGTAAAGCAAACCGCGAGTGTCTCGGTTTCGGCCGAAACCGAGAAAACTGATCAAAGTACAGCTGAACCTATTCTTACAACTGAGGCCCCTGCTACAACTCTTGAATCGACCTCAGAACTTTTACCCACTACGGTGGTTGACTTATCAGACACCATCCCCTTGGATGTCTCTACCCCAGCACGTGGTGCTGCTAGGCCTCCAGCAGCCATGTCCATTAAGGCCTTCGCCAGAGCTAAAGCAGCCAAGACTACTAAAACAGTGCCTGTTAAACCCCCCACATCCAGGCCCTCTTCCAGTTCTCAAATGCTTTCTTTGGCAGAAGATTTAATTTCTTTAATTAGAGGATCTCAATCTCACCCAGACAGGGCCTCTCAGCCCCCAGAGAAGAGACCTAGGGCAGAGCCCCCTGAGCCAGTGTCTTCTGATGATTCTGCTGATGAATCAGACATAACTGACCAGCCAGAGGCTCCCTTCTCCAATTTTGAAGATTCTGATGCTGAAGAATCCATTCCAGCTGCTTTCCCACCAGAAGAATTCTCCTTTGGGGAAACCTTGCATGCCATGCGAGAACAGTTCCAATGGCAGCAACAGGATTTTTCAGACTCCAGAAAAGACTTAGGACCTTTCTGCACCTCCCACAGCACAGGCCCTTAGCTATACCTCCTGTTCTCTCTGTGGTGGATGATGCTTTCAATGATGTTTGCTCCGCTCCAGATTCTTTACCCCAGCCCCTGCCAAACCAGACAGATTTTACAGGGTGCCAGATACTCATCACCACCTTTACAAGGCCCCACTTGCAGACCCAGAAACTATATCCCAGGGTCCCAAGGCAGTAGCCGCGACCACAGCTAAAACCCTATTCCTTCTGAAAGGGAAGCAAGGTCATTAGACAGATGGGGTAAAAAGGTCTACACTTCAGCTACTCTCTCAGCTAGAGCTTTAAACTGTCAGTTTCACATGATACAATACCAAGAGTTTATGCTTGATCAGTTAACTAAAAACTAACCACTGATGAATCTCTTGATAAGAAATATGTATTAGAGATGGTAAATAACATACAACAGGTTAGCAACCATTCCTTAAAATGTGGCTATGATGCACTGGAGGCTTCATTTAGATCAGCCATGACAGGCACAGTGATAAGAAGGCATGCATGGCTAAAGGAACAAGCTTTACCGGATCATGTTAAAGCTAAGTTGCTAGATGCTCCTATGGACAAGACAAGTTTGTTTGGTACACCTGCCCAGCAGGTTATGAAGAAAATGGAAGAAAAGGCAAAATCTGTTCAAACTGTTAAAGATTTCTTGCAGGTTCAACCCCAAGGTTTAGCAGGAACTGGCCTGCCAAAAATTGGTCCTTTCCTGACTCCACAAAATTTCAAAGGGGCAGGAATAGACGTTCCAGAGGCAGAAACCAATCCAGAGGAGGTGCCTACAGAGGACGACAGTGGCAAGGTAACAACAGAGGCACAGACACAGCCACTACCACTACATCAGCACAACCACAGTGACTTAATCCTAAATCCGCCTACCAGGGAACAAATAGCAGCTCCTCTAGGCGGAAAGTTAACCTTATTTTCAAAGAACTGGCACTACATAACAAAAGACAAGTGGATTTTACAAACCATAGATCAAGGTTACCGGTTTCACTTCCACACTTTACCAGTCAAAAGAGGAATGCCAAATCTACCTCCAAATCAAAAAACAGAGGCTTTACGCCAGATAATGGAGTTAGCAAACATGAGAGCTGTGGAAAGAGTGCCAACAGCAGAACAAGGAAAGGGGTTCTATTCCAGACTATTCCTAGTTCCAAGAAAGGAAAAAGTTGGAGACCAATTCTCGACCTGTCCACCTTAAATACATACATCATTGTCCCAAAATTCAAAATGCTGACCCTACAGCAACTTCTTCCCATGCTGGGCAAGGAGTCTTGGCTGGTAACTCTAGATCTCAAGGAGGCATACCTGCACGCCCCATTCGACCAATCTGCAGAAGATACCTCAGATTTCTTGCAGGATCAGAGCACTATCAATTCTCAGCATTGCCCTTTGGCTTATCTACTGCCCAGAGTATTCACAAAATGCCTGGCATCAGTAATCGCCATTGCAGACTACAGGAATTCAAATTTACCCATACCTGGACGACTGCCTGCTACAAGGGGACAACAAAAGCAAGCTGACAACAGATTTACAAAGGGTCATTTACTTGCTACAAGGACTGGGATACACAGTCAATTTACAAAAGTCAAGGCTGATACCATCCCAAACAAGGACATTCTTGGGCTGAATTGGTCACAGTACAACAAATGGCATGCCTGACTACAGAAAAACAAAAAGAACTTCCTCTTTACTTCTTGGCACTAACAAAACTGAACAAGTTAACAGCAAGAAAAGTTCTGCAGGCCTTGGGCTTCATGGCATCATGCATAATCTTGGTCCCATTTGCCAGACTACATATGAGGAAACTACAGTGGTACCTAAAGAATTTATGGTCCCAACACAGACACAGTTTAGAAACAGAAATCCCACTAATTCCATGCTTAAAACAGGAGTTCCTATGGTGGGCTCAGGCATGCCAGTCAAACCCAGGCCTACCCTTTCGCAGATGTCAACCAAGCCAGACCATCACAACAGACGCTTCAGACCTAGGATGGGGGCCCACATGCTGGACAAATGCGTGCAAGGATTGTGGACACAGGATCAACTTCACCTGCACATCAATCTAAAAGAAATGCTGGCAGTAAAACTGGCAATCCAAAAGTTCAAACCATTTCTCAAAGAGGGCCAGTTGATGATAAGGACAGACAACACCACAGTCATGTGGTACATCAACAAACAGGGAGGCACTCATTCATACCCCCTATGCAGAATGACCTTGGAGCTGTGGACCCTGGCACTCAGCTACAACATTCAGTTACAGGCAATATTTGTACCGGGGAAAGACAATACTCTAGCAGACATATTAAGCAGAACCACTTCGGATGCCCACGAATGGAAGCTGCACCCGGACATCTTCAAGACCATCACAAAGAAATGGGGAATGCCACATATAGACCTATTCGCATCACCTCTCAATCACCAGCTCAAAAAATTCTGCACAAGGACATTCCACCCACTAGCATGGAAAGTGGACTCACTCTCCTTCAACTGGAAAGGCCTAACAGCATATGCATTCCCACCTCTTCCTTTGATACACAAGGTACTACTAAAAATCAAGGAAGAACGTCCAAGGATAATCCTGATAGCTCCAAACTGGCCAAGACAACACTGGTACCCACTACTGAAGAGCATGTCTCGGAACAATATGTGGCCAATACCCGCCTTTGATGTTAACTCAGAACAACTACAGCATCATACATACAAACCTAAAACGCTGCAACTGACTGCATGGAACATCACATAGCAGCAGCTAATCCAGAACTTTCCCAAAGAGTTAAAGACATTATTCTTGAAGCACGCAGACCTTCAACAAGAAGGAACTATGCTGGAAAATGGAAAAGGTTTGTCATTTGGAGTACGGAAAGAGGAAAAGATGTGTCAAACATAGATATGCCTAACATTCTGGAGTATCTGGCGAACTTCTTCATTCAGGCCTGTCCTACTCCTCCATCAAGATACATGCATCAGCTATTTCAGCAGAATACAGCTTTGATCCACCTGTTTTTCGCACCCTTTGCTCAGGCAGTTCCTCAGAGGAATCAAGAATGTAAAACCTCCAAGGAAACCACCATTACCAGCTTGGGATTTAAACTTTGTGCTAGAAAAGTTGACACTGTCACCCTTTGAACCAGCAGCAACAGCAGACCTACAACACCTGTCATGGAAAACTGCTTTCCTACTGGCAATTACTTCAGCAAGGAGGGTTTCAGAACTACAGGCCTTAATGGCAGTGCAACCCTTCCTAATCTTCCACCAAGATAGAGTGTCCATGAGGACTAATCCTACATTTATGCCCAAGGTGGTATCCAGAGTGTCTTTAAACCAGGCAATCCACCTACCTACCTTCTTTCCCAACCCACAAAACAGAGGGAAAGAATACTGCATACCTTGGATGTACATAGACAGCTACGCTACTACTTGGACAGAACAAAAATAGCAGAAAGACTGACCAACTTTTGTAGCCTATGCAACAGGAAGGGAAGGAAAAGCTATTTCCAAACAGACAATCTCCAAATGGATAGGAAATTGCATACGATACTGTTACTCCTTCCATGGAAAACCAATTCCACAGAACATAAGACCTCATTCTACAAGGGCAACAGCCACTACCACAGCCTTCTTACGAGGAGTGGCAACCAAAGAAATTATTGAGGAGGCTACTTGGACCTCCGTGCATACATTTGCCAAGCATTATAATTTGCCTCTATATTCCAGATCCCGAGCAGGGTTTGCCACTGCTGTACTGCAAGGGATCCTAAACACACCATAATCTACCTTTATCCTCCTCCCCTAGTTGGCTATGGTATTCTACCCACTTGTTATGACTGCAGATGCATCCATGAAGGACATAGTACAGTTTTGTACCTACCATAAATGTAGATGTCCGAACTGGATAGCATCTGCAGTCAGGATTACCTCCCTCCTTCCCCTCTGTGGTACTCCTAGGGTGTTTACCCTCCTAATAGCTAGGTGTTGGGGGGGAGTCCTTTATGGTGTATTTGTTTGTATATATGTACATATATGCTTATTGTTGTGTTTACCTCTATCTATTTGGAAACATTGGCATCTATCCAAATTTTAGCCTGCAAGAGGGCTACTGGCATCTGGGGCAAGAAACACTGAGGAAAATGGCGTCGGCTGATGCTTTTATACCCGAAGACCAACAGAGATGACGTCGGGTGGAGTGCGACATCAGCCGAAGCCGGACCCGGACTTTGGAATCCGGCCGACTGCAGGGCTGCCTGACGACAGGACAACCCACTTGTTATGACTGCAGATGCTATCCAGTTCGGACATCTACATTTATGGTAGGTACAAAACTGTACTTTACCTTGTTTTTCCCGAAGGGTATGACTATACATTTTTTGGCGTTTAACTTCAGGCCATGGCTCTGGCACCAGCTATCTGTTTCCATGAGTCCCTTCTGAAGGATATCCGTGTCCGATGCACTTTCCACTATGGCGCCCAGTTTGCAGTCTTCTGCAAACTTTGTCAGCCAAAGACCTCCCATGTTGGCCTGTACTTCTGAGAAGTAGATGCCGAACAATAGGGGGCCAAGGACCGAGCCCTGTGGGACACCACTTGTGACCGGCTTGGAGTCTGACATAGCGCCAGCAACTCTAACCCTGTGGGTTCTGTCCTTAAGCCAGTTTGCAACCCATCTTGTGACATATGGGTTTACATTTAAGCTGGTAAGTTTTTTTACAATACCTGAGTGGGGTATTGTGTCGAAAGCCTTTGCAAGGTCAAGGTAGGCTGTATGGACTGCCTTTCCTCATCAATGGCCTTGGTGACTGTTTCAAGAAGTCACCAAGTTCAAAAGGCATGATCTTCCCTTGACGGCCAAACTGGGTCGGGTCCAATGTCTGCAAGTCCCCTATATCTTTGTTTATGAGCTCCATTATGATCCTCTCCATAGCTTTGCAGACTAGACTTGTTAAGCTTATGGGCGTAATTACCAGGGTCCGTAGAGGCACCACCTTTGTGGGGTGGGACCACAGTTGCTGTACGCCACTCCTTGGGCACGTATCCTGTGGTAAGGCTGAGATTAAACAGCTGCTTATGTGCGGGTTTAATTCCTCATTTAGCCCGTGTAGCACACAGCCGGGGACACCATCCGGTCCCATTGATGCTGTGTTTTTAGCTTTAGAGAGAGCAGCTTTCACCTCCGCATTTGTGATGTCTGGGAGGCTACACTGCTGGGATAGTTATCTCTCCTTTAGGGGAGAGGGGTGAAGTTTGCACTGAACCTGTCTGCCAGTATGTTGGCAATGTCTGTGGGTTCAGTGATTTTTGTATCATTTTGGACTAATTCTGAGCATATCTGGGAGTTTCCACCCAGGTTCCTAACATAGCTGAAAAAGGCCTTATGATTGTCCTTTGAATCCATGGCAATTTTCTCTCAAAATTGGCCTTAGTTGATTTTATGAGTGCTCGTATTTTTTTACTAATAATGATCAGGGGTGACTTCCCTTTTATGGATTTTGTTCTGTCATGTAATAGCTTTCTCCTCTTATTGTAAAGTTTGTTAATGGCTGGGGTCCACCAGACTGGACGTTTGCCCTTTGTGGAAAGAGTCTTGGTTTTATTTGGGATTGCCTGATCCATGCAGTCCTGGAGGTGTTCATAGAAAGCATTTGTAAGGGCTTCTGCAGCTTGGGTTGTGGTTTCCACTGTCTCAGGGACCTTGAAGGATACCACACCAGTCTTGAGTAGTGTGAAGTTTGCTTTAGAGAAGTTCTTCACTGTGGTCTTTTTTGTTTGGGGTGGGGGCGGGATGTGGATTTCCAGTGAGATTAGTTTATGATCAGATCTCACCAATGATGGATATACTTCCGGTGTGGAGCATTTTGTCCCCATGTTTGTGATAATGAGATCTAGTATATTTTCTCCTCTCATGGGAACAGTGACTAGCTGTTCCATGGCATTTGAATTTATGAACTCCAGGAACCGTTGGGCTAGAAAGTTAGGGCTTGAGTAATGTTCCCAGTCTATATTCGGGTAGTTGAAGTCACCCAATATGATGGTGTTTGGAGATACATTTATACCCTCCAGTGTCTTCAGGAAGGCTGTGTGGTGTTCCTGAGTTTGAGAGGGTGGCCTGTAGCATGCTACAATTTGTAGAGCAGTTTTGTGTTCGATGTGGGCATGGGAGATTTGTCCATTTTAGGTACAGGACAAACAACAAATAAAATAGGGACCCTTTCAGAAAAGGGACAGATTATACCTTCAGAATGATCATGTCAGCACCCCCCCCCCCCACACACACACACACACTTCAGACCCTACATCTTTAAGTCTGTTTCATAGACTAGCTGTCAACCTTTCCTTTGGCAACAGATCGTTTCAGACTCTTGGATACTAATACTGGTTTAAGAGGGTTGCATTTGGCACTGGATAGACTTACCTCCTTTCAGGGGAATTCTTCTCTAACCTCCAAACCAAATAGTTTCTTCCCTAAGGTCAGTAGCATAGCTAGGGCAGGGATGAGAAGGGCTACTGCCCCAGGTGCAAAAGTGTCTGGACCAAGATCAGGCAACCCCATTCTCTCCTCAATGCAATACCGACTTTTAAAAGTTGGTATTGCATTTGCAGTCAAACTTGAGTGCTGTAGCTCTCCGTGTGAGGTTTAAACTGTAGCAGCTGTTTGGTAAATTATGGCATGCAGTTTACTACATTTTTTTTTTTTTTTTTTTTTTTTAAGTAAAACCTGATAGCTGTAGTGATGTGAGCAAGTTATAAACTGTAGCAACTGTTTGCTACAGTTTAAAATAAGACATTGTTTTTGATAAAATAAGTTTAAGGAGAGATGGGGCAGGGCACAGAATCAGGACCTGAATAGCTGTGGTGGCGGGGTGGGGTTGTCATGCATCTGGTTGGTGTGCCAGTAGAAAGAACATCCATTTTTTTTTTCTTGCTGTTTAATGGGCTGACTGTAATAAAGGTGTAGACATAATCAGGCTAGGGAAGCTCCCTGTATTTAAAATGCTGCTGAGGCACAGTTTAGTTGTAAGGCAATACCAAGGGCTGATGTGCCATACATTAACAAAGCAATATGGGAATGGAAAAAGAATATACTGTAGCTGTTGGGACCAGCAGCCTTGTGGCTTTCATGTGGCTAAGCTTTGTATTGTGTATTATGTTCATCTGAAGCATTAGTCTTATGTTGAGTAAACTGTGATTCCTTTGTGTGTCTTTTCTTGTTTTCATGACTAGGAGTTCCTAGCATCCAAAGAAAGGGTAAAAACTGTGTCTAATTACCTTAGATAGGGATGCATATATGTGTTAATGACAGCAGCCTACAAATCAAAAGGAAGATGAAATGGATTATGTGGGAAAGTCAGTTAGCCAGTGAAACTTTGTAAAATAAAGAAAGGTTATAATACGCTCTAAGTAATGGCCTCATGAATGAGATAACTTTTGCTCAGTGTCTAATTCACATTTAAAGCATTTGCACTGTACCAAAACATACAGATTCATTACTTAATTGCTTAACGAGTTTTATTAAGCTTTACTCTCCCACTTCAGGGGAAGTTATGTTGTACTAGAAGCAACTAGTAAGGCTTTTACAGGTGAAACCAGTAGATGTAAACAAACAGTACATCTTTCAAGGCTGATCGACAAAAAGTAACTGAATGTAGATGGTTATTTTCAGCAAGGCCCAGTAAATTGTTAAAGCACCATGGCATACCCCCATTCCAGTACTAGCAATCTGTAATCTTGTCACCAAAAATGTATCTGTTAAGTTCATTGCCACCTACAGCAGGAGTTTACTCACAAAATTATCAGTCTGTAATTAACTACTTGAACAACTTAACTTCATTTAACACAGACAAAACTAAAAACAGCAGGAACTGCTAATATTTGAGCCTAACTCCCTGTGCATTTAGTATATTAGTAGCCTCACATGGGCCAAATGTAAATAATAAAGTTGTTTGCACAAAGTGCAATACCCAGCAAGATACAAACTCCTTCATCAATGTAAACAAGCAACTCAGAGGACTACAAAAGTCTACCAAAGCCAAATTTGAGGTAGGAATAGCTTCCTAGGCCAAGAACAATTGCTAGGCATTTTTCATCTGTCACAACCTCAAAGTCGATAAACAACAATTTGCTGAAGCAGTTGTAAATGGAACTGCCTGTACTGATCCAAAAGGTATAGCAAATCTACTGGCTGGCAAATTTAGATCCAGTTTTACCCTCCCCCCTCCCTCGCACATATCCCTCAGGAAATGCACACAACCATAACTCCCCCAACTATCACTAGGGAACAAGTCCTCAATACACTCTCTAAACTGCATCTGTGGGCCCAGATAAATTCTAGGATGCCTCCTTCACAACATGAAACATAACCGGCCATGACCACTAGAATCACTGTTTAACCACAGCCTTCAGATGGGCTTCAAGCCAAGTGAATAGAGAAATGCAGCTGTTATCCCACTGCACAAGAGCGGGCCATCTACGGACCCAGGTAACTATAAACCCATAAGTCTGACTAGTTTCTTATACAAACCCATGAAAAGAATTATCATGGAAATGATAAACAGTGACATAAGAAGCCTTCAGAAACTAGATCCAAACCAATTTGGTTTTGTCAAGATCAAGTTATACCTACTCAAGCTGGTGGACTTCTTTGAGAAGGTCACCAAAGCAATGAACAATAGTAAAAATAGTGCTTACAGCCTATCATGACCTGGCCGAATCATTTGATACAATACCCACTAGGGCATTGTAGAAAAACTCAATTACGTATAAAAACGTATGTCATTCACTGAATAGTCAGCTGGCTTACAGATAGGGCACACGAAATCCACAAAGGAACCAGTCATTAGCAGAGTCCCTCAGGGCTCATTGCTGGGGCTGCTCCTTTTTGGCATCTACTTCTGTGACATAAAGGCCAATGTCAGTGGCCTCTGGATGACCAAGTCTGCAGATGATTGCAAGCTAGGCATAGTCATTGAATCTTCGATGTAATAAATACCATCCAAGAAGGCCTGACAGAAACTAATAACTGGTGCTAGAGCCATGGTCTAAAATCAGTGCCAAGAAATACATAATAGTGTCCTTTGCGAATATGGCTACCCCTGGAAACTACCACATTGATAATAGACCATGGTCAGGGATTTGAGACTATAAATAGACAATAACCTGGCTATTGACCATCATGTGTCTACAGTAGTAAGGAAATCATTCTATATCGTGCAGCTTATAAGCAAGGGTATGGCATCTAGTTCCAAGGATGTCACTGTTCTGCTGTACTCAACCCTTATCAAACCAATCATTGAGTTCAGCATCTCCTTTGATTTGTACCTGACCAGGACTGCAAACAACTGGAGTGTCCACAGTTCCTCACAAACAGAATACATGGCCTAAACATGTCTTACATGGACTGCCTCAAGTCTCTGTCCCTGTACTCATTCTCCTGTAGATTCTTGAGAATTGATCTATACCTGGCCTACTAAGCATCCTCTGATCTTGCTGTGATGGACATGTTGCACATCCACAAAAAGAAATAGCATCAGAATTACCCTAAATAGGGACCTAAACATAATCTGCAACTTATAAAGGACATGTTATAGGGGACAGGTATGTTTCTCTGAAGCTACCCCTTCTCAGGAACAGGCTTCCTGAGTTCCTATCCATGTGAAGCAGAGCTCTTCCCTAACCCAATTAAAGTGAAACTTGGAAGAGAAATTTAACAATCATCTGACACCTGGGTCTGAATGCTTGGACATCAACAGCCAAGCCTACATGTATCCCTTAATTAACCTTAGGGTATCAAAACTTGTCAGTTTCATTTGGAAAGAGTGGCTAGGCTTAAAAAGGCCCCCTGGGGTTATTAGCATAGTAGTCACCTGTGAACCTTTGAGCCTAAGCAGGCTAGGGAGGCTCACCAAATTAAAATTTCTGCAGAGGCACAATTTAGTTCTGATTCAGTCCTAAAGGGAGATATGCCATATATTAAGGAAGTAATGTAGGAGTAGAAAAAGAATATACTGCAGCCTGTATGCCTGGCAGCACTGTGGCTTTCAAGTGACTTGACTTTGTGTTATGTATTGACATTCATTCAACACGTCAGTCTTATGTTGAGGAAACTGTAGTTCCTTTGATCGTCTTTTCTTGTTTTCAGGATGATAGAATCCTCACGCTGAAAGAAATGGAAAAAGCTTCTGTTTTTAACTGCCTTAGATGCCTAGATAGGGGTGCATAATCATGCATTATTATTATTTTTACTAGTATTATTTGTTACCAGGCCGACATCATTACCCCCCAAATTAATGCAATTAATATTTGTCTTTATTAAGGTCTTTCCCAGCCTGTCTGTCTGCTCCAGACATGCTTCTCAGCCCAAAATCTGTTAAATTCTCCCAGAATACACAACATTTTTTGTCCATCCAGCCCACCTATGCCCTTGTCCTCTCAGGCCTTCCCTCCATAGATGAAGTGAAGCCCACTGGAACTTCAACCACCAAATTGGAAGGCCACAGCTTCTCTGACTGCTTGTTTTACCAGATGGAGTAAAAAGAGTTAGATGAGGCAAAGCTGCTAAAGGGGAGTGTCTTGTGTAGTCCAGCCCTGGGACAAGCTAGAAAGGATGCCAAAGGGCTCTAGTTTTGAGGGATGCCAAATGTACTTGAGTCAAAGGATGAGGGTGTGCACCACCAGCAAACAAAGCTGCAGTTGTGGATATTGGCAAGAGCACAAAGAACCATCATGGGTGTCTGTATGATGTCCTCCCACCCCCTAGATGACTCATTGAATAATATACTGGCATACTTTCCTAATGTATGAGATGTGCTAACTGAGTCTGATTTGGGGAGTTCTGATGGTCAGCATGCACAGAGACAAAAAGAACCTAGAAAAAATATCAGTATTGCAGGATTTCTTGTAGTATACTTTTAATCAGTAATGTGTTAAATGATTGTCATTCCTTTGTTGCTTGTAAATACTGCCTGCTTGTCAGGGCTAGCCTTAGGTGAAATGTAGCCCTGTTCCAGTGGCTCCATGCTGCTGAACCCCCCTCCCACACACGCATTTTCCATATGCCCTTGTTTCCGTACTCCATAGTTCATCTACCAGTAACAGTATTTTCCTTATTCATGTCCCTTCTGCAGTTTGATTTACTGTTTCATATAGCCCCCACCTCTGAGTCTGATTTGCAGTTTTGTAGTAGAATTATGCCATTATGTATTATTGTATGCTGAATCCAATATTCTGCTTGCCAATTTAGAATTAAGAGCAGGTATGTTCAACAGTACAAGGAATCCTTGCAGTGACATAAAAAATGATTTCTCATCAAATAACATTATCCATTATAAGCAACAAAACAGCTTTTATTGATGCAGTATTGGGGAGGAACTGCAGGTTACAGTTTCACTAAATATTAGATAAATGAAAATAAAACATTCATAAAAAAAAATCATCATTGAGAGAGGGAGTATTCCAACTGGTTAAAGAACTTTCCGAATTTAAATTGAGAAAGTGTAGTGACTCATTTCTACTTAGATTATGGTTTTCCAGAAGATATTTGATCGTGTGATACGCCTTTTTTTTTTTTTTTTTTTTTTTTAAGAAAACAGAATTATATCTGTAAGAAAACTGAAAAAAAGCATGTTACGTAATAGAAGAAAAATGCTTAAAGACCCTAGTGGATGTCTTCACAAATACCTGAGCTGTTATGGTGAGTTTGAACATACATCAGGCAGAAACCAAGTTAACCTGAGTGCACATTGCAGTTACAGTACAAGCTGCCTTGCCTCTTTGGAGTTTCTTAGCAGTTACATCTCAGTAAGTGCAACAGCTGATTAGGTGTACTGTAAGAACACAAAACCTTATTAGTAAGAGACATCACTGTCTTTATTTCTTTGTAGTTCAGCCAGTAGTCAGTGATGCTGCAGAGACTTCATATCACAAACTAATTTGTTTGAAGGTAAAATGTACAAGGAGCTTTGTAGTGTCAAATAAGACGGCTTTAACTTTTCACTCTCTCTAACATTTGTCTGCATTGCAGTGTGGTATGTGCAGTTTATTTAGTTATTCATTTGCGTACATAGTAATTGAAGTACTCCTATGATAACCCTTTCATTTTGTGCAAGCAAAAAAGTAAGTAAATAAAACATGCTGTAGCTACCTTAATACAGTCATTATGCAGACAAAAAAACTATACTCAAATGTACTCTCATGGAAAATAAATTTAGCATGTTAAGCGCTTTTGTCTGTGACAGTAACAGATGTTGTAAGAACAAGAATATACAGAACAGTCACGTCTTCTAAATTCAACAGTGCCACTCATACAATGACACAATCAGGACTGACATAAACTATAAGCATAATATAAAACATTTTTCTTCAACAAAAGTTTCTTTTAAGTGTTATGATTAAAAAAATGAAACTACCGTACACTGTTATGTTTCATCTCAAGGAGGCCGGCAATAGATAACTGCATAATTAATTCCAGGCGATTTATTGGCATACAAAAGTAATTGCCAGTGTCATGATACAGATATTCTAAATCAGCTGGTGCAGAAAACTGATTCCAGTCCTTTCTTGGCATAGTTAATTATATTCTAGTCCATGAAATTCTTTGAGTTATTTAGTTCATTATGCTCATATTTGGAGGGTGGAATGTTGCATAAGCATTGTGTTTATTTACTGTAACTGCAGCAGAATTATGAAGCAGGCCTAAAGAAACATAGAATCACACCTTTTTGATCACAGTAAGAACTTTATTAGGAAAAGTTTAAAAGAAGGCAGGATTTGAATGAGACATTTAATGTTTTACTGACAATATTATAAGTGATAATGTTTTCAACTTAAAATATGTTTTGTTTTCATGTATATACATGTATGATTGCTTATGTCATAAGTGATAATTTAATAAAGAAGTTTCTTCTTTAAAAACAGTAGGGGCTTTCTTAAGGATTGTCTTGATATGCATTACCAGGGTGTAAGAAGCTGTGGAAAATCAGCATGGAAAAATTGTCATCTTTGCAGTAACTGCAAAACAAATGTAGTGCTCTGTACGCTCTAGCCACCTAGCATTTTTATAATGAAACATTCAGTACATTTTCTAAAACTTAAATTGACAGTCTCCACAAAAATGAACTTTTCTCAGTTGGACATAACTTCAGGGACAGCAACTAGACCTGACAAGTATTTCTTGTCAGACTGAGACCCTGTAATCTCCCCTATCCTAGCCCTTCAGTTTACTTTGGAAGTTTAATGCATTTGACCGTAGCCATTTATCTTATGGGGCTGCAAAGTACTCCACTGGCATTGGAGAGTATGGTTGCTACTTTCAGTACTTACTAGAATTGACCGACTTTGTAGGCAGGTGCAACGGCACTTTTCCAGTGGCAGTCTGGTATGGGCTCCTTTTTTTTTTAATTGATGTCCCACTGACCGCTACTCACCCACACAGACTCTAATTTCAGCATGCAGCCAGTGATCCCAAACATCCAGGTTCCCAGAAATGTCCATCCTTGTAGCCATTCATACTGTGTGGCAGGACAGAATGGTCATTCATTTGGTTAAAATAAACTGTTCTTGTTACCTAGTGGTGACAGTGATGATGAATACTTTCTACAACTCTTCATCCACTGAGTGTTGAGGGGGTTGCAGAATTGGTTGCTAGACAGATTTGCTTGGGCATATTACCATTTAATTAAAAAAAAAAAAGATTTCACTGACTGTGAAAGTGGATGACAAGCTACACATTTAATATACTTTTGCAGTAAATTTACTGCTCACATCACTTAGACGTATAGTCAGACTGAATGAATATGTACAACCCTCTTTTCATGAATGTCATTTGAATCGCCCTCACCTCATTGTCTCGACTTTAAAAAGGTAAATAAAGGAAGAGTGATTCCTCTTCCTTCTAACAAAATATTATCCTAGACAGTTGCCTGGTTTGCCTATCCTTAAAATCAGTCCTGCCTCTGGTGTATGTTTTTTTCTACTTTAATTTTAGCCTTTGTAACCATGAATAAACTTGGTTCTCTTTTAGCAACTCATTTGGCAAACTTTCTTTCATTCCATTTGGCAGAGCTGCAAGAAATTGCACTTGATCCATTTGACTGATGATTTTATTTTCATGAAGGATTTGCCTCTTACCTTGGCCTCCCATTTTGCATTTACTGGTGGCTGCCATGTATGTAAATATGTGTGTGTGTGCTTACATACAATATATATGCCTCATTTTTCTTGTACTGTTGCTGCCACTTTCTTTTGATATCAGTAGTAAAATTCATAGCAGTAATATCTTGTGATAGTTTTTTTTTGTGCTTTTTATTAAATCTATCATACATACTTATGTCCCTTGCTCATTTTGTTAGTATTCATTAATTTACATATAGGTGGCTGGAGAGAGATCTTCTGTCTTTTCTGCCCTAGTGTGAAAGTTAGTCATTCGCTGCTTCTAAAGATACAGTCAGACTGTACCACTTACCATACATCCTTTAGAATGTCTCCATTCTTAGGAAGTCCACCACCCTGTGTGGGAGCCTGCTGACAATGAAGATTACCATTTCCATGCAGAAGTCTTTCCTCTCGAGTTTTTCTGCACTGTGTTTTATGCCATTTCCATGTTTTAATTTTTCCTTTCATAGTCAGCCCCCCCCCCCCAAAAAAAAAAACCTCCCGCTTCCATTCTGACACCAAGTCAAACCTTCCAGCCTTTAAGTGCAAGAAATGTGGACAAAGCTGATATAATGGGGAGACAACGGCCCAAAAATGGGGACAAATTTTAAATATTGCTGTAATTAATTTGGAAACTCTATAGAATAAGAGTATTTGTGTAAACATGCATTTTCTAAAGGATATGAAGTCTGAAACTCAAATGTATGTCATTATTAAGTGATTTCAGTCCTCTGATCATCCCAGTGATTTGCCAGAAAACCACAAATTTTATGAAGAAAACACTAAAATATGAGACAAAAAAATCTGGACAGTTGAAAGCTATGCACCATATACTTTGCACTAATTTCTTAGTCACATCAGCCTTTAAGATTTTGTTTGCACCGTTGAGTAGTCTTTTTCTGTATGGACTGCAAAACTCTGTACTACTAAAAGTATTACCACCACATTGTCTTTCAATACCAACATTAATCTATCATGTTTATCTGCTTGGGATGCACCTGAATTTCACCTTTTGACTACACCCTGACATAGCTGCAGTTATGGTTACCCCAAGTCCTTTTCTTGATGTATCTAGTTCAGCATCATTCAGACTTTGGACTGTGGCATTTTTAATGCCATTGCACAGGTGCAGTGTTTTTCCTTGGATTACTGATGCAGTATTACTGCTTGATAGGATGTCCTGCTAAGGACAGGCATATATCCGGCCACTGTACCAAAGCCTGGGCACCTTCCTTTTGCTTATTGCATCTGAAGTATGACCGAAAGCATATATGTGCAAATTACCTCAGAGCTTTCTTGCTGCCAGCATGAACACTGAACCTATGCTTCATCTTTGGCCTGTCAGCTGTATGGATCTGTGCTAGTTCGATTGTCTTAGGCAGATAAGTATCCCCAATAGGGAGCCTTCTTTTTTCTTACATTTTTATGGCTAAAATAATTTAGTTCTTGTGACTGTAGGAGCAAATTTTTTATAAGAACAGTTGCTCTAGATGTTTATTTTATCTAGGAACCAGTCTTAATTATAAAGACTGTTCCGTTTGTCAATCCTCCATCCCTAAGACACACTGGAGCTGGTTGTCTTCACTAAAAATATATCTAGAGAACCAAAAGTTAAAGGAGTTAAGGAGTTTGGGCAAGGGAAAAATGGCTTCTGAAGCTTTCCGGTCAGACGTCCCTCTCTAACTGAAAAAGAAGCTGAAGAAATCTAACTCTGGTACTTCAGTTGTCTGACTGCATTCAGACATCTCTGCTGTGTCTCTTTACAAATCCTCAGACTATTTGGGTATATTGGCTGGTTCCATTGTTGCTACACCATTAGAAGCTGACAAGGCACAGTCTTCTTGAATGCCCAGCCCAACTGAACAGTCATCTGTTTTGGAAGGGAAGGGGGAACCTTGACCTGTTGTTTGAGAGGGCTCTGAAGGTATTCCTTACATTTTTGTAAAGGAATAAGTCCCCGCCTTTCTCATTGTGGTACATCAGGGCACGGTACCTCCTCATTTTGTCCAAGCTTATATCCCTGATCAAAAGTAACAGAATACTAAGTATACCCCTACCTCTAAAAAGCTAGTCAGGGGTCTTCAGATGGAGGGGTTTGTATCCCTTAAACTCCCTCCCCACAGTGCTTTTCTTTTGCTTCTGCTATTTCTTTCCCCTTAGAAGAGGGGAGACGTAGGGATTTGTCTTCTGAATAAGAAAAGTACTCTGATTCTTATGATTTTTATCTCTTCCCAGACCATTTTTTTTGAGGGGGGGGGGCAATGTGTTAAAGATGATGCGGTGTTTTCAGGGGAAGGAAGGGTAAGTGGGTTTCGGATATTCAAGAAATATATTATGACCTTTTGAAAATGGGAATTCTTAAACCATCTGCTCTTCCTCTTGTTTGAGAAGTATTAGAGGATACTTTTGGCATTGCTTCTCTTAACCTGGAATCCCAACCGCCTGCCCACAGAAACCTGACAAATTTAACTTGCTTGACTCGTATGTTTTTGTACAAAAATCTATCGTACAACCCCTGTTATCTCCCTAGTTTGTAATAAACTCGTTCCTTCCTCTAATGATTTGTGTAATGATAAATACAGCAGAGCTATCGATAGGTATGGCAAAAAGGTATATACATCAGCCAGTCTAGCCTTCCTTGCCATTAACTGTCATACTAACAAGGTCAGGTCCCTCTTATCTATTTTGATGGATATGAATAAGCTCCTTTCAGACATGCCAAATTCAAATGTCAAAACATCATCTCTTTCTCTGTTGAATTCTCCTGTTCTGGTGCTTGGCTTAGAGGATTAAAGAGCTCTCAACAAGTTGTTTCTTGTGGTCCTGAGGTGCAAGGTTTGATTCCCTCACCTCTCATTGCCTAACTGTGTGACTTGAGCAAGTCACTTAACCCGGAATGTGTGTGAAAAAGGGCCAGGGAGATCACTGCTCTACCCTGGAAGACAAATACAAATAATATAATAAATAAAAATATTCAAGTACCCAGACATTCTATTAAATGCAGTTATGATGCAGCTAATGTATCTTCCGGATCAGCTGTCACAGGTTCTGTTCTTACAAGATTTTCTTGGATTGGATTAGAATCCTTACCAAATAAGTCAAAACTTTTATATTCTCCTCTGGACAAGGATCACCTTTTCGGTACTGCTGCAAATAAACTTTTCAAAAATTTAGGAGAGAGAGAGAGGGGGAAAATTATGCAGGACTTCAAAGAGATCTTACTTTGTCCTGTCCTAAGTTTCAGAGGAATTAGCCTACCTAGGCTGACCCTTTTTTTCATAAAGAACAGAAAACGCCACAAAATGGGAAAATGTTTGGAAAAAAATTAATTCCAGGATAAGTCTTAGCAGGATTTAAAGGGATCAAAATCATCCTTTCCTGACAAGCCAGTTACCTTCCTTTGCCTCCCACCTCAGCCACTCATCTCTTCCTCTTTCAAAGAAACTATTCCTTTCTCTTCCAGCTTGGGAATCTATAATATCAGACAAGTAAGTTACAGTAAATGGTTCATCTCCCAGGCCCATGCTTAAACTTATAAAGGGTATCAGAACTTGTCAGAGATTTGAGTTGCATAGCTAAGCTTAAAAAGGTCCTTGTGGTCGTTAGCCCAGTAAACACCTATGAACCTATGGTTCTGTCATTCAGAAGGAATCCTGGATGTCTTGGCTCCTTTCCCAGTATGCTCAGGCATTCTTCACCCCCCTTCAAACCAATTTTCCCTGATCCTTCTTATTTTCCAAGATCTGTTTTCTCAAGGAATTATAGAATTGGTTTCCCCCACTTTCAGGGAAAATTATTTTACTCCAGACTGTGTCTAGTTCCCAGGAAGGAAGGACAGTGGGAAAATTATTTTACTCCAGACTGTGTCTTGTTCCCAGGAAGGAAGGACAGTAGAGACACATTTATTTATTTTGCTTTGCTTTTGTTTACTGGATTTAGTCAAAACGTCCCTTTCAGTGGTGGCCCAAGAAGAAGAGGTCCAACACATTGCAAACATTTTAAACAGACATTTGATAATGCATTTGTTAGATTACATTCATATGAGATAAAAGCAAATGTTTACAACATAAAAGATACTTCTGCATTGGCATTTGTTAAACATTGAGCATTTGAAGAGATGTATTAGTGGGTTTGTCATATAGATAATAGGTCATGCGATTGGTGCTTAGAAATTCAAAGAAATGAAAGGGAGGGAATGTCCTAGGCAGAAAATTTTAATATTTAGTTAAAATGTGGGGTATAAAGCAGGTTCATAAATAATTTTAAATATATATATATATATATATATATATATATATATATATATATATATGTGTGTGTATGACTATTATGAGATTTATATTTGAGGTGGGGAATGAGCAGTGTCACAAAACTATATATGGATTAGAGATGCTAGTGAAACTGTTCAAAAGTTGTGAAGAATAGTTGTGGGGTATAGGATTCTGAATAAAAACAAATAGTTTGATGATATGGCAAGGTGAAGAAAACAGTGGCATTTATTCTGCAGCTGTACAGGAGCAGATCCATTGACTTAATAGCTGAAGTTATAGCTGTGTTCTAAATCACTTTGAATCCTAAATGGATTTCAGTGGCAGTGGGATGTGGTTCCATAGTTTAGCTACACTATTTGTATATATAGAGTCACCTGCATTATTAGATTGCTTAGTTATATTAATTAGTGATTTTTCTGTAGAGCATAAAATTATATTGGGGCAGCAATGTTGTATTAAGTTGTTAAGAGCTGGGCAACTTTCTGGCTGATGAAGAAGTCTGCATATTGTAGGATGTTAAGTTGTCAATCTCGCCTTCATTCTTGCTTGATGGGTTCGGAGCCGATCCTCGGCTCCGACTCGGCACTTGCTTTAGCTCGAGAACTCCTTTTACCAGCTCGAGGCAGCCCCATATCCCATGATGCAAGGCAGTAAGTACCCAGATCTCGTTTGCCGCTTCGCTTGGGAGGTCTTCTCTTTACCAGCTCCTGGTAAGTTGTTCACTTTTGTGAAGTTTTAAGCCCCTTTTTACTAAAAAACCTTGTATTGATAGTTTTAAACTTATATTATTCCTTTTCTGACAGAAATTTCCTGTCTCCTTTATTTTTTGTTAGTGTATCTTAAAAAACCCTTCCCATCCCCCCCCTGTTAGGGTGTGTGTATTGGTTTTGTAGAATACCTTTTGGTATTTATTTAAGTTAATTTTTGACTGGTGTGTGTCTGTGTGTTTTTCGGCACCATGTCAAAGGAGAGGGTCTCAGGTTTTAAGAAGTGTGACTCGTGCTGTCAGAAGATGTCTCTGACAGACGGTCACACTTCTTGCCTGTATTGTCTGGGCCCTCTTCACCTGCAGGACTCCTGTGCTATTTGTCACTCCTTCAGCCAGAGAGTCCTGCAGGAGAGACATAACAAACTGGTTCTTAGGGGCCTTCTTAAGCCGGAGGGCTCTCCGGCTAAGTCGGCTCCATCAAAACCAGCAAGAGTTTCCAAGGCCCAGGCTTCTGTTCCTAAGCCTGCTGCCTCGGCTCCGACTGCATTGAGTCGAGATCAGCTCGCTGGAGCCGATTCTGGCTTTACAAAGCGCTCGGCACCGATGGCTATCGGTGCCGAACCTATTTTGACCACTTCGATGTCGGCTCCGATCGGTTCCGACACCCATGTGGCACAGGCATCGGTGTCGGCTCCGATCGGCTCCGACACCGTTACTTTGGTGGCTGTATCGGCTCCGGCTGGAGCCGATACATCGAGACGTTCTGTCGGCTCTGAGAAGTCGGCGCCGACAGGATCTGTAGTATCGGCTCCGATGGCTCATTCCAGGAAGAGGTCGAGGTCTCCTTCCTTGGAGCCGATACTGTCGGCTCCGGCTTCGCCCCTTCTATCGGAACGGAGCCATCGGAGCCGATCTTCAAGGTCATCCAGGTTGTCAGATCATGACCTAGAGAGAGTGGTCAGTAGATTACTCAAGTCACAGGTACTGGCCCAAATGCTACACAGTCCGTCTCAGCAGACGACTGTTGGTCCACACCCGTTACAGTTCCTCCTTCAACTCTACCCCAGAGTTTGGAGTTGGAGTCTTCGGGCATGGTTACTGCTACGGCTGGAGGACGGATACCCCTTCTGTTCCTTCAGCCTCTACTCTTATCTCCTCTTCCTTAGAGGGATTCGCTGGTCGGGCTTCCATGGTCTCCTCCGAGGGGGTGAGTGGCATCGGACCCTTGTCCGAGCCCGCTCTTCCCCTTGGAGCCTCGGCCTTGGTGAGCTCGGCTCCGACATCTGCCTCGGAGACTTCCCTTTCGGTGGTCCCGGAGTTCCTAGCTCTTGGAGCGGGTTCTCTCGGACCTGCCTGGGAGGGGAGCATTTGAGGTAATGAAGAGTGTACTGGCCACTGGTATCAGTCAGCAGTCTGTTCCCGTAGCTCCTCCCTCTATAGTACCTGTTGACATCTCTGCCACTTCTCTTGCTACAGGACCCAGAGATCCTCCGCCTCAGGTTTCCCCATTGGGAATTTCCCCTCTTCCGAGGACTCTCCTGATGTTTCGGGAGATCCTCCTAGGAAGAGGACTTGTAAGAGGAAGCATGTAGACTCCCCGAGTCTGTCACTCCGGATACTGACTTTGATGAGTCAGAGGGATCCCCTAGATGCCCCTCTGAGGATGTCTCCTTCTCAGACATCCTAGAACTTCTGAAACAGAGGGGAAACTGGCCCACCAACAATCCCTCTGAGGATGAGTCAGTATACCTAGAGGCGTTTGGATCTCGGCCCTCCACCTCCTGGGTGTCTCCGCCTTTCAACCCCTTATGCAAGTTATTGCACGAAAGGCGTGGGCAGCTCCTGACTCTGTAGAGCCAGTCCCTAGGAGGCCTTCAAAATTTATCACTGCCCCGAGTGACAAACAATTCCTTACCAAGGGTGTCCCGCTGATGCCATGGTGGTGGCTGCGGCCACCAAAAGGAACTTGCAGATCCTTCCGTGCCCGTCCATCCTCCTAATAAGGACTCTAGGACCATGGATAGGTACGGCAAGCGGATGTTTTCCTCAGCGACCTTTGCTATGCTCGCTGAATTATCTTTGTCACTTCACCAGACTCCAGAGATATCCTGAAGGAGCTGGGAGAAGTAGTTCAGGATCCTACAGCTGCAGGGGCTCAAGAAAAGATTGCTTCGCAGCTAGGAACCCTCAATTCCATTGCTAACTCCTCCATGCGGCTAATATCTTATGCTGCGGATGGAGCGAGTAGAGCCGCAGGCACAGGTGTGGCTCTTAGACGCCAAGCCTGGATGCGGCTATGTGATTTTATGGATCCCTTTAAGGCGCCCTTCACAAATTCCCCCTATGATGGGTCAGCTTTGTTTGGCCCTCAGGTGAAGGAAACCTTGACCAGGTCAGAGCAGGACGGCAAGACTCTTTCTGCTGTTGGAGTCCGTTTTCCACCCCTTCTAGGCCTTATCCCAAAGGACAGAAGGGTGGGAAGATGTGGTTCCGTAAATCCCAAGGAGTCACGCCGGATTCACGTGGTCAGTTTACCCCTAGAGGCAGAGGGGTAACAACAACAGACGCTCTAGAGGCAGAGGGGTCCAAGAACCAGGGAAACAGGGAGCCTCTCTCTGATAAGCCCTTTCAGCATCCCTGAGGTGTTGCCCGGCTGTCCCTCCTTGGAGGCAGTCGGGAAGATTATCACTGTACCCAGAAGCCTGGCATTCCCTCACTCAAGACAGATGGGTACAGTCGATCATATCCAAGGGTTACATAATTCCTTTCGAGGAAAGTCCCTTCCCCTCAAGTTCCCTTCCAGATGTACCACCCGGTCTAAGGGAGATTGCAGAGTTAGAAATCGCAAAACTACTGCAAAAAAGAGCCATTCAGCCAGTTTCAATAGACCATTCAGAGCCCGGAATCTACTCAAGGTTCTTTTTGGTCCCCAAAAAGACGGGAGACTGGAGACCAATATTGGATCTCAGCAGACTCAACAAGTCTGTCAGGAAGACAAGATTCCGAATGGTCACTCTTCAGTCAATTCTGCCCTTCTTACAGAAGGACAACTGGATGTGCTCAATAGATCTTCAGGATGCGTACTATCACATCAAAATTCACAGACGCCCAGGAGATTTCTCCGCTCGGCTGGGGTCCAGTCACTTCCAGTTCAGAGCCCTGCCCTTTGGTCTCACTACAGCCCCCAGAGTGTTCACCAAATGCATGGCAGTGGTCACGGCTCACCTGAGACGCCAAGGATTCCAGGTGTTTCCGTATCTCGACGACTGGCTCCTGTCAGCCACCACCAGGCATCAGCTTATACAAGCCAGGGATTACACAATAGACCTTTGTTCTCATTTAGGCATCTCAGTCAACTTCAAAAGTCATCCTTATCGCCCTGCCAGTCTATTACCTTCATAGGCGCAAACTTAAACACTGTTCGGATGTCAGCTACCCTTACAGAACAAAGAGTTTCAGACATTCAGACTCATGTCAGGATCATTCTGGCCAGCAAGAAAGTACAGGCCAGAATGGTTCTAAAGGTATTAGGTCTCATGGCTGCGGCCATTACTCTTCTTCCCTGGCTCGATTCTACATGCGCCTTCTTCAGTGGATGCTGTTCACACAGTGGTCATACCAGCAACTCCCAATGCGCCACCAGATTCTGGTGACACAAACATGCAAAGAACATCTTGCTTGGTGGATCACATCGCCTCAGGTTCACCAAGGCAGGTGCTTTGTACCTCCGTCCCGATAGCCACTGTCACCACGGCTGCCTCCCTGATCGGGTGGGCTGGTCATTATCAGGGCCGGGTGGTTCATGGACGTGGCAACCGCTCGAGTACCATCTGCACATAAATGTCCTGGAGATGAGAGCAGTGCTTTTAACGTTGCAAGCCCTCAACGACTTTCTTCCCGTAGGGACAATTGCAGTCCACACAGACAACATGTCTGTAGTTTGGTATATCAACAAACAGGGCGGAACCAAGTCCTACCCCTTGTGTCGAGAAGCGCTCAGACTATGGCAATGGGCGATCTCCTCTCATCGGTTTCTGGTAGCAACGCATATCCCTGGGAAAACCAACATTATAGCGGACAGATTGAGCAGAGCTATTCTCATGCCTCACGAGTGGTCTCTCAAGCAATCCATAGCGGAAGAGATTTTTCTGGAATGGGGTCGTCCCATGTTGCGATCTTTTGCTACTCCCCAAAACAGCAAATGTCCAGACTTCTTCAGCCTCTTCCCTCTATCAGGCCATCCCCCAGAGACGCTCTGACCCAGGATTGGCCCCAGGGACTTCTTTATGCCTTCCTCCATTTCCTCTGATCCCTCAGGTGATCCAGAAAGCTACCGCTTTGAGAGCCAAATTGATTCTCATTGCCCCTTACTGGCCTCGACAAGTTTGGTTCCTGCTCCTCCATCATCACCTTTTGGTGCAGCCGTGGCATCTGGACCCAGTGCCAGATCTACTGATTCACCAATCCGGTCAGCTGCACCGGTCAATCCCTTCTCTCAACCTCACAGCATGGTTGCTCCACTTCCTTCCTTAGCCAGGCTTCCTTTGATCTCTAACCCAGTTAGAGACATCATAGTAGCTTCACTAAAATCCTCTACCAGAAGGATTTACACAAGCAAATGGAACGTTTCTCTTATTGGGCTAAGGCCCAAAATATTGATCCTTTTACTGCCCCTGTTCAGGCAGTTCTGGACTTCTTAGCAGAGATTTTTCATGCAGGCTCCTCTTCTTCCACAGTCAGAGTTCAGTTGGCTGCTATTTCTAATTTTCATGTCGGGATAGCAGATCATAATATTATGTCCCATAGGCTCTGCAGGGCCTTCTTGAAAGGAATTTTCCTACTAAAGCCTCCAATCAGGAATCCTCCTCCTCAGTGGGATCTAAATTTAGTGCTGACATCCTTGATTCTTCCCCTTCGAGCCAGCTGTTTCTTGTTCCCTGAAATATCTTTCTTGGAAAACTTTATTCCTAGTGGCTATTACATCTGCCAGGAGGGTGTCTGAACTTCATGCTCTTTCGGTTCGACCCCTATTTGATTTTTCACAAAGACAGAGTATCTTTGAGAACTAATCCATCCTTTTTACCTAAGGTCGCTTCAAAAACAATCTGAATCAATCCATTGATCTCCTGTATTTTTCCTAACTATTCAGATAGAGCTGAACAAAAGCTACATTATCTTGACGTCCACCGTCAGCTTAGATATTATTTGGACAGAACAAAAAATTTAGAAAATCTGATCAACTTTTTGTTTCCTATGCGGATAATAAAAAGGCCTTCCTGTTTCTAAAGTGACTTTGTCCAGATGGCTTTCTTCGGTCATCACTGAAATTTATACGATCAGGGGAAAACAGCTGTGCTCAAAACCTAAAGCACATTCAACTAGGAGTTTAGCTACTTCTACAGCTTTTCAAGCTAGACTGCCTTTGGACACTATTTGTGCAGCGCCACTTGGGCCACTCCTCACACTTTTGTTTCCCATTACAAATTGGACTTGGCCTCCAGGGACAGAGCCAGTTTTGGCTCTACAGTCCTCAAGAGTTTGTTCCATTGAGCCACCCAGGATAGAGGTGCTAGGACGCGGTCCCATCAAGCAAGAATGAAGGCGAGATTGACAACTTAACATTAAGAAGTTATGTACCTACCATAACGCTTCCATGTTAGTTGTCTTCTCGCCTTCTTTCTTGGGACCCTCCCTCCTTCCCCCTGGCCTGGACAGACCTTGTATAAGAAACTATTATGCTAAAGACCATTCAGACCTGGTCCTTTTTCCATCTGTAAGTTTCTTCTTCCTTTGGGAAGTATTTTATGCTTGGTGTTATTGCCCTTTGTCAACAAACGAGATCTGGGTACTTACTGCCTTGCATCATGGGATATGGGGCTGCCTCGAGCTGGTAAAAGGAGTTCTCGAGCTAAAGCAAGTGCCAAGTCGGAGCCGAGGATCGGCTCCGAACCCATCAAGCAAGAAAGAAGGTGAGAGAAGACAACTAACATGGAACGTTATGGTAGGTACATAACTTCTTATTCATAGGAGATTCTTAGATTAATGCTTTAAGAGCCCTTACAAACCTAGCCAATGTAATCTGATTTTACCCACTTTATGGTCCTTAGGGGCATGAGGATGGCATGGGTTTGTACTTATGCCTTGAGTGCGTTACAGATTGCCCCTATCCATAAGGGACATAAGGCGCTTCCCTAGGTGCGAATTTGCAATTCCCCGTGCATTGATCCAAATTGTGTTTGAAGAGGGCCAGGGAAAGGCTGTGCCTAATGTGAGTAGGAAGCCTCTTCCAAAGAAGGGGCAATCTCTGAGATGCATCTGCCTCTACAACATGTTTTGTTTGCGTCGCTAACTAAGTTTAGATCCCTATATTGGGTGATCCTCATGCTGTTTGACCTGTGGATGTGTAGCAGCTCCATCAGGGCTGGATTTGTTTGTGTCTTGCAGATCAGGCATAAGTCACCCCGTAATAGTCCTAGGAGGCAGAGTAAAGGGATAGGGGTTTTAGTCTGTCTGCATAGGACATGTTGTTTACACCCTATATTTTCTTTGTGATGTTATTGCAGCTGCTGTAAGTGTCTATTCAAGTACATGCCAAATTG
Organism: Protopterus annectens; assembly: GCF_019279795.1. Classification (NCBI taxonomy): domain Eukaryota; kingdom Metazoa; phylum Chordata; order Ceratodontiformes; family Protopteridae; genus Protopterus; species Protopterus annectens. The sequence continues at coordinate 905,217,002 of NC_056743.1, read as the reverse complement.
CTAGTTGTACTTTATTTTTGGTTTAAAGAGGACTGAGTACAGTGGGACTGTAATTTCCTTGGATCTGCATGCCATACCTTTACTTATAAGTTGTGCCACAAAGAAGAACTTCAGCACCATTCTGGGCACATGGCAGCCAAACATCAGGCTACTATCTTTCTGTGTACCTTGATTTCTCACCTCTGAGTCTACTCTTGGGGGTGTGCTATTGATGTTGTACTTTGCAGGGGTATGTGTACTATTGATGTTGTACTTTGCAGGGGCATTTGACTTCCCAAAGGAAATAATGCATTTTCTCACATTTAGTTTTAGGCTATGGTTGTGGCACCAATCATTTGTCTGATCTAAACCCTCCTGAAGGACAGCTACATCATTGGGGGATTCAGTGATTGCCCCCACCTTGCAGTCATTAACGCATTTTGTAATCGAGAGGCCTTCCACATTCACCTTGACTTTAGAGAAGTATATTCTGAACAGCAGTGGTCCAAGGACTGAGCCCTGTGGCAGTCCACTAGTAACTGGCCTCTTGCTGAATCTGGATTCACAGACTTTAACCACACGTGTCCTGTCCGTAAGCCAATTGGCTGTCCATCTGGTGACACAGAGATTTATGCCCAGTTTTTTGATTTATTTGTAATACCTGAGTGAGGAATTGTCAAATGCCTTGGCCTGGTCAAGGTAGGCAGCATGTACTGTTTTAACCTCATACTTGACTTTAGTGACTTTCTCAAAGAAATCCACCAGATTCTGTAGACATGACCTGCCCTTGACAAAGCCGAATCGGGTCAAGTTCAGTGTTTGGAGGTATCCTATGTCATCATTTATCAGGTTCATGATTATTCTTTCCATGGCCTTACATATAAGAATAGTTAAACTTATGAGTCTGTAATTTCCTGGGTCAGTAGATGGTCCCCCTTTATGCAGAGGGATGAATGTTGCTGTCTACTGTTCTACCACTCTATCTGGACACAGCCAGTCTGGATGGTGTAGTTAAACAGAGATCCCAATGGGCCTGATAAATTTTAATTTAAGCTGTTTTAAGAGGCAACCTGGCATATTGTCAAGCCCCATTGAAGCCATGTTTTTAGCTTAAGAGAGTACAATGGCAACCAGTTTTTTGGTGATAATTGAGAGTGGAGTGGTGGAGGGCATTTCTTGCGGGAGAACTGGGGGTGATGGGGAGGTGAAATTTGAGCTGAATTTGGCAGCTAGCAGATTTGCTGTATCTTCTGGCTGAGTATAGGTTATACTATCTACAAGAAATTCTATACATTGTTTGGTGTTGCCTTTAAGATTGCGAATGTGACTGAAAAATGTCTTATGGTTATCCTTAGCTTTGGAGGCTATTTTTACCTCAAAGTATGCTTTCAAAGACTTGACTAGTCCATTTGTTCAGACTAATAAGGGACTTTTTGCTCTGTTGTGCACATTCCCCCTTAACTTCTTGAGAGGATGATCTTTTTTTGTTGTTGTTGTACAACCTATTAATAACAGGGGTAAACCAATATGGTTTGTTTTTGCGGTTTGACCAGAGCTTATTTTGATCTGGTACTGCCATTTCTATGCATTTTTTATATGGTCTTAACAGGGCTTTTGTATACATATCTGCATAGGTTTGTGTGTTTTATGGATTTGGGGGAGCTTGGAAACTAGCTATGCTGTCCCTTAATAGGTGGTAATTTACTTTAGAGAAGTTCTTAAATTTTTGTAGTTAGGTGGGGAGGGCTAGTTTTACCTTTATTTCAAGGGGGACCACTTTGTGATTTGCTCTTAACAGTGAGGACATCACACTAGAGGGGAGTGTAGCACTCTCTCATATTTGTGAGCATCAGCTCTAGGATATTTTTTCCCCTAGTGGGAGTGCAGACTAGCTGATCCGTGGAATTTGAATTTGCAAAGTCAAAATCCTTTGTGCCTGCATGTTGGTGGTTGTGTATGCCTCCTACTGAATGGAGTGGTAGTTAAAACCACCCATGAGTGTGGTATTGGGCTGGATGGTGAGTGAGGCTAGTAACCAGGTATGATGTATGGGTTTCCTGGTTCATGGTGGGGGACCTGTAGCTAGCAAGAATATGGTAATGGATTTTTTCCATGGTTAGTTAGACATGGAGTAGCTCAAGCATGTCATATTGTTTGATCAGCCTTGAGATGTGCTTATCCTTTATGGAGATAGATACACCTCTGCCTTTTGCTCTTTTGTGTTCATTGGGTGATCTGAATGTATTATAGCCATGTACTGCCGGAGTGCTTTCTGTGGCTTTGAACCATGTTTCAGTAACTGCACAGATGTCAGCATTCTCCACTGTGAGGAGAGCTTCAAGAGAGTGCAGTTTTTTTGGTTGAGACTCCTAGTATTGAACAGTAGCACCTTTAGCTTATCCTGAATAGCTTTTTGTTATGTTGGAAAGTTTGTTTGGCATTACCTAACAAAAAGGTACTTATGGGGTGGATAATGTTTGGCCACTATCTAAAAGCCCAGAGGTGACAGGTGAAGACCATCCCTGGCGAAGCATCGTGGCCTGTCAGCCATGTCCTCCCAGGATGACAAGCATTGGACCCCTTTGGAATGACACCAGTAGCTAAGGCATTGATTAAAGTCAGTCATTTTCTTCTGGTATTGTGGCATCATCAATGGAGATAGTAGAATGCTGCTCATTGCTAGGTTCATACCTGCCTGTGACACACATTCTGAGAGCTCAATCTTGTCTCGCCATGTAATCCAAGGAGGTACATCTCAGGTTATTCAAACCCCCATGGACTTTGACTGAGTCATACTAGTACTTAGGAGTAAATGACCTGAGTGCTTGTGTGATCTGGCATATCCAGGCCCTGACAGGCAAGTAACTGTAACCTTTTCCTTATCCAGACTGGTAAGAGGGACATCAGTGTGTCTCACATTGGAGTCTTCTTTTGGGTTGTGGAGTGTTTCACCTTATGAGTTTGGTAGTAGAGACACAATGAGATGTGGCATTATGTGTTGTGATAGGAATTTTATTGTCTTGTTTGTGTGCATGCAAATTTTTTGAGGACTGCACCTGAGAGGCCTTTGAAGTTTGGGTAAGTTACATGGGAGCACATGTGGGTATATGTGTGTGGTCCTTTGTGGGTGAGGTGAGTGATGTGTACGAGTCACTGACAACCTGCTTTTTGTGTCTGTATGTGAGAGTATAGGCTCCAGTGTCAATGTGTAACTACATGTATTGCATACTGTATTTGTCTGTTCAAATATTAAAGTGGTTGTCATTGCCTCAGGATCCACATGTCCACCAAGCTGGATGCAGAGATAGCAGGAAAGTGATCATCCATGTTTGCAGGTTCTAATGTGCATTTGCAAGGGATAGGAGTGGAGTGTGTTTGTAACTGGATGAGGGAAGGGTGCTTACTTGGTGTAATCTGCAGCTAACCTAACCCAAACCAGATGCTTCCTGAGCAGTGATAGTCCTGTGTGCTTTAATAAGGTAAGGTAGACATAAGTAGTCCTAACTAAATGTGTAAATGCTGCTCACAGCACAGACTAGTTGCCCTGTGTGTAACGCAGGACTGAGGTAAATTTGCAAGTTGTTTTTTATAGGTAAATTTCAAGTTCTGGTGATTTCACTTACACAAGGCACCAGTAACTGCTGCAATGTGAAGACCAGCTTTGCACAAACGCAAGGCTTATATACAATCAGAAAAAACAAGTTTTACACTAATTATGCCTAAAGACTAATCAGGTGAGCACACAGTGAGCTTTCCCCCAGCAGTTTTCAGCTCAGATAGGTTAAATCAGCTCTCTCCTGTCACAAGAATGCAGACTTTGACCCTGTTAATGTAAAATGACTGGTTTGGAGCACAAGTGTAAAAGAACCACAAATAGATGCCTAATACTAACTGAGAAACACTAGATACATTGTATTTAATTGCAGAACAGCAACCCTTACAGCAGTTTGAAAATGCAACTTTAAACTTCAAAAAAGTGCAAAAAATACCCAATAAATAGCACAATAAACATTCTCACTATAATGAAAATAAGAAAATTTTCCAGATATTTGCATCTGTACAGGGCACTGGCACAATGAGCAGCTCCATGTAAAAGTGAAAAATTTATACCAGCACTGGAAATACAGAAAACTGACTACTGAGCCCTCTGGCCAGTAAAACATCTACATTTATAGGTTCATAGGTAGGTGCTAGGCTATCGGCCCTGGGGCCTATACAAGCCTAGCCAAAAAAGTTCCCTGACTTTTGCCACCCAAGAAAGTTATTTTCCTGCACCCCTGTCTAGCAGAGTCACAGAGGTGATCCCCGGGGTGAATTTCCTATTTCCCATCCAATTGTCAAGATTTTTCTTAAAGAACGCTAATGAGGAGCTTTGCTCGACATGAATGAGTAGTCTGTTCCAGAGCATGGGAAGTCTCTAGGACAGGAATCTATCCTTCCAGCATGTTCTGTTTTTTGTGGTGGCAAGGTTTAGGTCCGTGGAGCATGTGGCTCTGAGAGATTGGGGTTTCTTTAAGTGTAGCATGTCCAACAGATCTGGGTTTATCATGGCTTTGTATGTTAGGCAGAGGTTACCACTGAGTAGGCAATAAGTGATCGAGTAGAGCTGGAGTTTTTTTGAGACAGTCTGCGTATGGCATCTGTTTGAGTCCAGTAATCCTCTTAGTGAGGTATTTCTGTGGCCTTTCAGTTGTTGTAGATGTCTTGAGAAGTACATGACAAACTGGGCATTGTACTCTATAATGGGTCTGATGGATGAGTAGAGAGGAACAATGACTTCTTTTTCTGGAGGTGAACCCTTTGTGATGAGGTATGCCACGTAGAAGGATTTCCTGACTGTTGTGGTGATGTGATTATCAAAGGAGAGAGTACTGTCCACCTGTGTCCCAAGGTCTCTTATCACACTTTTGGTGTTTAGTAGGCTACCGCCTATGTGGAAGTTCATGGGTAGAGTGTTTTTCCCAAAGGGGATGACATTGCGCTTCTTGGGATTGAGCTTGAGGCCATGACTTTGACACCAGGCATCAGTCTCAGTGAGGCCCCTTTGTAGAATGTCCACATCATTAGGCGATTCTGTTATGGCACCTAGTTTGCAGTCATCTGCGAACTTCATTAGCCAAAGACCTGCTGTATTAGCTTGGACTTCTGAGAAGTAGATGCCAAATAAGAGAGGACCCAGAACTGAGCCCTGTGGTACTCCACTTGTCACTGATCTGAAGTTGGATTTGGAGTTGGCTACTTTCACTGTGTGGGTTCTGTCAGTGAGCCAGTTGGCCACCCATCTTGTGACATAGGGATTTATGCCCAGTCTAGTGAGTTTATCTATAATTCCAGAGTGGGGGATAGTGTTGAAAGCCTTGGCGAGGTCAAGATAGGCTGTGTGCACCACCTTACCCTCGTCTACGGCTCTGGTGACTGCTTCAAAGAAGTCAATCAGGTTTAGAAGATGTGACCTACCTTTTACAAACCCAAACTGAGTGGGGTCCAGAGTTCGGAGGTTACCTCTGTCCTTGTGGTTTCACTATAGAATCTCGAAATACTGAAAACCCGAATTTCAGTATTTTGAAATTCTATAGCTGAAAGCTTTAAATCCCGAAACCCCAGAACCGTGAAATTTAAAATCTCAAACCTACACTACAAATACACCACACGCATACACATATACACAATGTCTCCCCACAATCAAACATACAATCCTACACTACAGACAAGCAGGGGGGCAAGCTGCCCTGCACCCCCCATGTGGGGGGAATGTGCCCCCCACACCCCCCTACTTACATATACTAACTCCGAGATCGCACAGTCACATACACAAAGGTAATTCACACACACATCACAGCCACAACACACACTAACATACACTAAAGCCCCTAACCAACACACTTACACATACATACTTACCTGAACTTACACCTATTAATTCACACACTGCAATACCAGAACCACTATTTCAAAATCTCTGAACTTCGGGATTTTGAATTTCGCGCTTCTGGGGTTTCGCGATTTAAAGCTTTCGGGTATAGAATTTCGAAATACTGAAATTTGGGATTTCAGTATTTCGAGATTCTATAGTGAACCCATCCTTGTTTATAAGCTCCAAGGTGATACGTTCCATGGCCATGCAGACCAGGCTCGTCAGGCTAATGGGGCGGTTGTTCCCTTTGTAGAGTGGAATAACCATCACTGTGTGCCATTCAGTAGGCACAAAGCCTGAAATGAGGCTATGATTGAACATGGTACTTAGGTGGGGTGCCAGTTCTTTCTGTAGGTCATGCAGAGCACAGCCTGGGATGTTGTCAGGTCCCATGGATGCTGTGTTCTTGGTTTTGGAGAGTGCGGTCTTTACTTGTACAGTGGTGATTACAGAGGCTTTGCATTCTTCCGGTATAGTGATGGGCCCTTTGGGGGGTGAGTGGGGGGGTGAAATTTGCGCTGAACCTATCTGCCAGGATGTTGGCAATATCAGTTGGTTCTGTATATCTAGTGCCATTGTGCTGTAGCTCAGACCAGATCTGAGTGTCTCCATTGAGATTCTTGACATAGCTGTAAAATGCTTTGTGGTTGTCTTTAGAATCAGTGGTAATTTTATTTTCGTAACTAGCTTTGGAGGATTTTGAGAGATCTCAGATTCTTACTGAGGCTGACTAGGGAGTTCCTGCAATCAGGGGATTTTAGTCTTTTTTGCAACAGTTTCTTCCTTCTGTTGTAAAATTTGTTTATGGCTGGGGACCACCAGATTGGCTTCCCTTTTTTAGAGGATAGCATCTTGGTTCTGTTGGGGATGGCACGATCCATGCACTCGTGTATGTGTTTATACAGTGCATTTGTATAGGATTCAGCAGTCATACCTCTATTTTCCATCTGTATGGGTGTCGTGAAGCTTGCCACTTCTGTCTTAAGAAGCGTGAAGGTGGTTTTGGAGAAGTTTTTTACGGTGGTTTCCTTAACGGAGGGTGGGGGCGGGATATTGATGTCTAGGGTGATTAGCTTGTGGTTGGATCTGACCAGCGAGGAGTTGACCTCTGGCATGGAACATGGCTTGCCCATATTGGTAATGACCAGGTCCAGGTTATTGCTGCCCCTGGTGGGGGTATGGACAAGCTGATCCAGGGCATTGGAATTTGTGAATTCCAGAAAGTGTTGAGCAAATGAGTTAGTACATGAGTAGTTTTCCCAGTTGATGGTGGGGTAGTTGAAATCACCCATTATTAGGGTATTGGGCTGTACCTTAATATTGCCCAGTATATCAAGAAACGTGGAGTGGACATCCTGGGGCATGGCGGGGCATCTGTAACAAGCTACAACCTGGATTGCAGTCTTGCCCAGTATTAGTTGCACTTGGATAATTCCGAATGCATTATATTGAGCAACTAGCCTGGAGGTGTGGATATCCTTAATGAATATGGACACACCTCCTTCTTTAGTATTTCGGTCCAGGTTAGGTGGCCGAAAGGTGTGGTATGAGTTATAGCCTGGTAATGCAAGGGTGCTCTCTGGACTCTTGAACCAGGTCTCTGTCACTGCACAGATGTCGATATTCTCCATTTTAAGGAGTGCCTCAAGTGAGTGCATTTTGAGGTTTAGACTTCTAACATTGAGTACCATTACCCTCAGATTTTGCTTGCTTATACCGGCTATGGTGGGGAGTTTGCCATTTGAACCTTGCCTAAACAAGGCACTGTAGGGGTGGCAAGAGCCTTAGCCAGTATCCGGAATCCCAGGGGTGACATGTGCAGACCATCTCTGGCAAAGCATTGTGGTCTGTAGATCATGTCATCCCAGGCAGACAGACACTGGATCCCCTTAGAATGACAAAAAGCCAGACAGTTGCAGAGCAAAGCTTAGTTCATAAAACTAAGACTGGATGTAGTATAAAACAAACCAAGCAACGCTGATACTGAACAAGTGTTTAATAAAACAAAGCTTTCAGGTCAAACTGATGAAGGGTTTGTTTGACCTGAATGCTTTGTTTTATTAAACACTTGTTCAGTATCAGCGTTGCTTGGTTTGTTTTATACTACATCCCCTTAGAATGACACCAGAAGTTTAGCCAATTGTTGAAGTCAATCATTTTGTCCTTGTATTGCGGTATCATTCTGGACGATAGCAGGATGCGGCTCAGGGCTAGGGTCATACCTGTCTGGGCTAAATGATCCGAGAGCTCCTGAATGTCTTTTCATGTAGTCCAGGGAGGTACGTCTCAAGTCGGTCACACCAACATGGACAATGACAGAGTCGTATTTGTACTTGTTGTGGAGTGACCTGAGTGCTTGTGTTATGTGGCAGATCCTGGCACCCAACAGGCAACTGACAGTGACTTTCTCCTTGTTTAGCCTGACTAGTGTGTTGGGTAAGTTGTTTTGCCTTATGGGCTGAGGTTGAGTGGCACACTGATTTTGTGGGTAGTGTTGAGGGGTGGTGGTTGCTTGTGTTTAAGCTTTGGAGGTATCTGTTGTTTGGGCAGATTTTTATTGAGAGCCCCCACGAATGTAGATGTGTGTTTTGTGGTACTATTTGTGGGTTTAGGTGGTGTAGGTTTTGATGGACTTTGTGTTGAGTGTGGTGTGGTGCAGGTGTTTACCTTGTCCTCTTGACTGTCTAGTAAAGTCTTGGCTAGAGAGAGCTTGGCTTCCAGTTTGGCTGTATAAGTGCATCTCCCACAGGTTGTAATGTTGGGTGGTAGGAGGAGAGGGTTGTCACTGTACATGAGGCAGTTGCTACATTGCCCCAAGATGCTCAGCTTTATCAGGTGGACAGAGGAAAATACTGGGAGCAGACCCTTAGACATGCCTGGATAGGTGCTTATTAATTTAAGTAATAAAAACTGTGAGGAAAGTTGAGTGCTGCAGTAATATGTTGATTATTTAGTGCATGCAACGAGTTTTGAACAACTCCTGAGAACAAGGAAACAGAGAGAGGATTTTTATTTATTTATTTTTTTTTAATTAAAACAGATACAGTAAAACAAACACTTTTAAAGCAGAAATGGCTATTGCACTTGAATGTGTAGCCCTCAACAGTTGAAAAACACTTAAAAACAAAGTGCAAACAGTATCAGAATTCAAAAAACAGTTCACATAAGCTGCAACTTTAATAAAAAATGCTTGGAGTAGTATGGCTAGCGAAAATAAGCAATAAAAAGCAAAACAGAGGTACTTAATCCACTTAAAGTCTCCCTTTTCTCTCTCTGCTGCTGTAGAACTCTGGAGGACACCCAGGCAGGGTCTTGCTGAGGTAATACAAGCGCAAAAACCGTGCAAACACGAGTTTTTAAACAGAAAGATGAAAGGGATAGAAATAGCCCAAAATGGCCAATAAAACTACAGATTCTGAGCTGAAACCACTCCTCCAGCGACAGATAGGCTGCTCAAAGCTCACCACTCCCGATGATGAACGGAGGAGCTTCCTTCTATCTTAATGTCTGAGCAACTCAGAAACTACAAAATAGCCCAGAATTCAGCAAAATCTCTACTGGTTATAGAAAGATGGGAAACAAGTAGAGGAGAGGATTTTTTTGTTTTTTTGTTTTTTTTTTCTCCTCAAAAATTAAAACAGATACAGTAAAACTAACACTTTTAAAGCAGGAAAATGGCTATTGCATTTGAGTGTGTAGCCTTCAACAGTTGAAAAACACTTAAAAAAACGATTAGTTAAAGTGCAAACAGTATCAGAATTTAAAAAACAGTTCAAATAAGTTGCAAAGTTTGGGTGATTCCCAACTCGGATAGACCAGGCAAACACCTACTGCCAGTAGATGAATAATCCCAGTCCTCCAAATGTGAAAGCACAGTAAAAGTGTATCTGGAATGAAATGCTACCACAAACTTAAACTTAAGGAAAGACAGTAAGTAATTCAGGATAAAAGCAGTGTACTCTCAACGGCTTATAAAAGTGTGATTATTCAATAAAATGACTTTGCTTTGTAGAAATGAACCAAGAGCCACTCAATTGTGCGGAATTTATAAAGGGACTAAAAACTAGGTAAGCTGATTAATAAGTATCCTGCCCATAAAACAACTTCATGCAGGAATCTGTAGCATGTTTTCCCAACCTCTACAAGCCAGACTACCACTCACTGCCACTAGATGGAAAATCCTCTGTCCTCTTGATGTAAACACACAGCAAAAGGCTTACTAGATCGTAAAAATACACTACTTTATCCAAAAGCTAGCTAGATAATGATTTCAGAGCAAGTAAATCAGTAGAATACACGAGAGGCAAAATGTACTTTTTTTTTCAAAATAAGCACAAGGAAAGGCAAATAAATACTTCAGGATATCAACAGCAGTGTAGAAAAGGAGGAGCTTATAAAGCTCAATTTACAATAGGGGTGAACAGCATAAAAATCATCAAGTTTAAAAAGAAGATCAAGGAATAGGAAGGTGGGTGGGAAGAATAACCAGCAGGGAGTCACCACCAGTGCTTATAGTTTTTGTAGGCTTTGAGTCTCATCAGAAAAGACAAGACCACAGACATACTCTGTGTATATAAATATCTTTAAAGAAACAAATTAACCAATGAAAAAAAACTTGTGAAATATGCAGCCTGGGAAATTTAAGTGTCTGTCTGCTACACAGAACAAAAAACACCAGGCCAGGGAGACTTTTCAAAGCAGAAAACGAAATGGAACAGGTAAAACAGAAATCATCTCTATCATAGTTAGATGAGAAAGAGCTAGGTGATGTGGTAGTCCTAACCAGTTTAATTATTTGAGAGCTAAGCAGTGGTGTATTTAGTTGTTACATTCTACTGCAAATTTGATAATTTTATTGTAACATTGCTCATGTTTTGACAGGTTGAAGGTTAGTGAAGATTGGGGCAGCATTCATTCAGTAAGAAGGATTGTTGTTTAAGGTCTTGGACTTTAGAGAGAGATTTGGCCGAGCAGATTAGGGTCGTGTCAGCATATTAAACTAGGGTAGGATTTTTTTTAACAGCATAGAGGTCATAAAAGAATATGAAAAAAATATGGGGGCTAGTATATATCCTTGTGAGACCAATAGTTATTGGCAAGAAGATGGAAACATAATTTTCCCATTTCACTACTTGTGTGCTGTTTGAGGTAATTGTAGAACCATTGCAGGGAGGAGTTGGTGAGCTCCAAAAATGAGAGTTTATGTATGTGTTTCTGGTGGGACTCAGTATCAAAAGTTGTTGCTAAGTCTAGGAAAAGGGTGGAGACTCGACTTCTGGCATTTCTATGGGTATTGGCAGTATTAACAAAATTCAGCAAAGCAGTAGTTGTACTGTGATGAGGACAGAAACCGTGCTGGGTTGAATACAAAAACTGGTTATCTGTTGGATAGTTGAGAAGTATATGAATGCATTCTTCTAATATTTTTCATTGGGAACATAAAATGTCAATCAATGGATTGATTTAGTAGAACTGAAACTGAATATGCAATAGCCTCAGATGCTGTTTGGGGATGTTGTAGTAGATTTTAACTTTCCAAGGTATTGTTGATGGTTATCTGTGGAAACTGGTTGGAAGGAAAATGTTGAAGGAGTTTATTGGCTTGAATAGGGACATTAAGAGCTTGATTAGTCACTTGGTTGGGTAATGACTTTACTGTGTGTATAAAGTGGGGCATTGAGTTGGTCGGCTGTAATATTTTGTTTCTGTGTGTTTGGTATTGTCCTGGATTTGGCAGTTTATTAAATGAGACCCAGAACAGTTTTTGATTATTAGTCTGTATGTTTTGATTGGCTGAGTGTTAGGTTTTCTTAACTTTGGTGCTAAGTTGTTTTGTCGAATTTTTAGTTGTCTGTATACTAGTAAAGTAGGAACCATTTTATTTTTTGTCCAGACATTTCATGCATCATCTCTTTGCTTCATGAGTTGTTTAGTTGCTAAGGATAGCCATGGGCCCAGGTCTGAATTTAACTCTGGGGGGGTGAGTATGTTTAGAATACCTATGAAGATTTTATTAAACTCAGCGATGCCATCACCTATGGGGAGAGTCTTTAGTAACTCCAATTTAACACACACAAATTGCACAACATAGAATGATTTCCTTACTACCAAAGATCCATGATGGTCAAAGACCAGAATACTGTGTGCACATGCTTTCCCAAATCCCTGACCACTTGGTCTGCCCTTAGGGGTGTATTATCACTGTGATAGTTTTCAGGGGTAGTCATTTTCCGAAAGGATACCATTATGCATGTATTAGCATTGTGATTTTGACCAGTTATTGGTCAGTGTCAAGCCTTCTGGGGGATACTTGTGTCTTTGTCTGATTCTATAACTCTGCCTAGATTGAAATCATTTGCAAACTTGGTCATTTAGAGATTCTTGTTGTTGGGCTTGACTTCATATAAAAGAATCGGCCCCAGCGCTGAGCCTTGAGGAACTCTGCTAGTGACTCATCTTTTTGTGGAGGTAGATTTCCCTATCCTAACTTCTTGGGTCTTATCTGTAATCCATCTGGATATTTAATGGGTGACATAGGAGTTTATACTTAATTTCATGAGTTTGTCTACAGTGCCCAAGTGGGGTATTGTGTTGAATGCTTTGGTTAGGTCAAGGTAGGCAGTATGTTCCCTTTGCCCTTGTCTCTTGTTTTTGTGACCTTTTCAAAGAAGTCCACAAGATTGAGTAGGCATGACTTGCACTTGATGAAACCAAACTGCATTGGATCAAGTGTCTGAAGCTTTCCTATGCCATTGTTTAGCATTTTCTTAATAATTCTTTCCATGGCTTTGCATAAGACACCAATCAGACTTACTTGTCTGTAACTACCTGGATCCGTATATCCTTGTGCAGTCCTCCATTCTATGGCCAATGAAGCCTGTTTGAAAGCTGTGGTTAAATAGTGATCTTAGTAAGTGATATTTCATGTTACTAAGGATGCATCCTGGGATATTATCGGTGCTGAATGATGCAGAGTTCTTGGCCTTAGTGAGTACATTTGAGGACCTGTTCCCTAGTAATAGTTGAGGAGTTATGGTTGGTATTTCCTAAGTGGTGTTTGAGGGTGAGAGGGGTGAAATTGGAGCAATATTTGTTGACCATTAGATTTCCTACTTCTTTCTTCTCCTTGTACATTTAGTTTGGCAGATTGCTGTGTATTACCTGTCAAGTGGCAGATGTAGCTGAAGATTACTTTGTGAATGTTCTTTGACAGGGAGGCTGTTTTTACATTTGGCATTGGTAGACTTGATTAGCCTCCTGAGTTGTTTGTTTAGATTAATGAGGGAGTTTTTACCTTACTGAACATTGCACTTCTGATGCTGATGGATTTTCTGCACAATAGCAAGATAAATAGCCTCACAAATACTCGGTCTAAGGATCTAAACTTTTCTACAGCATCAACAGAATGTTTTAGAGGGACTGGTATATCTTGCAGAGGATACCGCTGCTCTGGAACAGATTCCCCATCCACATAAAACAGAATTCATCCATGTCCATATTCGAGCACAACTTGGATTTATGGATGAGAATCAGAAAATTTACCCCAGGAGTGCCCCCTGTAGTTCTAATGGACAGAGACGGCTCCTGAATGTTTTATCCCATGCATAGGTCTCCTGAAATTATCTGTGATACGATCCCACTTATTATCATTAGGGGTAATATATAATTATCGACCATGGATTGGGTAAGGCCTATCTCTAACCAAATGGGATAGGGTAATTCAAGTTCAGAAAGGGAAATTGGCTTAGATTAAAATGGTCCACAAGGGCACCTCGCATAGTACTTAACTATGAACTGTGAACCTATGAATTTCCTAATTTCTGTGTAGCCATTAACATGATTGTACTGGGTTTTCATCAGCAATTCCACATAGGCAGCAGTGTCCTCAGGGTTTGGGAAGTTTTTGAAAATTTGCTAGGGTGTCGCTTAATAGTCAGATGTTTGCCTCAGGCAGAGTCCCATACCATATCTTTCCAAGTTGTACTCCTCCCTCTAAGACCCAATTAGCTGATAACACATATGTGAACATACTGGATACACTCCCTTTTCAACCCAATACCGACCGTACTCATGGGTGACTTTAACTGCCCTACTATAAACTGGGAGTCATACGTGACCCCAAACATGAAGGCCCAGAGATTCATGGATTTTATAAGAATCGCAAACACTCTGGACCAGCTAGTCCATGTCTCCACTAGAGATGCAAACATCCTTGATCTGGTTCCAAACATGGGAGAATGTTGCACCCCACCCCACCCCAAAGTGTGTAATGTTCTCACTGGTCAGGTCGGACCATCAAATTGTCTCCTTTAAAGTAAAAATGAAACTTAGGATCCTAGCTAACCTTTTAGGAATTATTTTGTGGTAATTTGGATGTGGAGAAGCTCAAGGGAATCATACTATTTTCTGCAGCCTTAAGGTGTGTTTGTTTTTACGTTACAAGAGGAAACACGAAGAAGGGAGCAATGTGTATACAATCAAAAAGGCGTTTCAACAAGTAAGACATTAGTGACAAACTTATCACAACGTAGATTGTCAGTTATGGAGCAAAATGTTTTGAGTAAAGGTTTATCGTTCATACCCATTGTAGACATGTCCATTACAGATATAATTTTTGATTTTAAAATGTTTACTAGAAATCTTACATTGAAATGCATGTTTAAACAGAATACTAATGCCTCTGATTTTTCATTGAGGAAACCCAGCACATTTATTCCTAAACCTATACCGTTGGTTAATGCTTTTGAGCAAATATGTTTAGCTGATATGTATAAAGTCTATAATTATAGTCATCGTAGAAATAGAAGTCATAATCTAAGGGAGAATTTCAAGCACTGTATGGTCTAGAAAATGATGATAACCTTGTAGTCAGACCAGCGGATAAAGGTGGGGGGATTGTTTTACTTAATAGAAAAGATTATGATTGTTTAATGTATGAAATGCTGGAAAATGTTGATTTTTATGAGGAAATAAGATTTTGAATGCAGATGATGGTTGAATCAGTTAATGAACAGTTAAAGTGTTTAACACAATCAGGTTTGTTAACAGATGATCTTGTTAAGTTCCTTAGAGTATCTCATTACACTGTCCCTATAATACAAGGATTACCCAAGCTACATAAGAACCCGGTTAGACCTCCTATGCGTCCTATTGTTGCAGGGAGGGGATGGTGTACAGAATGTATTTCAGTATTCTTAGAGAAAAAATTAAAGCCAATAATAGAAAGTTCTACTTATGTTCTTAAAGATACTGAGCATTTTCTGCATGATTTGTATGAAGGCACCAACCGTGGTATGTTAAATATGAAATATCTATTTGTCACTCTTGATGTTTCATTATTTACAGTCATTCCCAATGATAAAGGGCTTGATTTTTTGAAGGAACAATTGATAAAAAGTTGCACCTACAATACAAGTGAAATTGAATTGTATATTAATCTGATGTCTATTGTGCTTATGAACAATATATTTTTGTTTAGAGACTAGATTTACTGGCAGAAAAATGGTGTGGCAATGGGGAGCATATGTTTGAACAGCAATGCAAATGCTGTTATGATGAAATGGGGACAGATTTTTTTGGTTGAAGGGCCTTTTACAGATTTAATTTTATTTTACAGAAGGTTTGTAGATGACCTTTTCATTTTGTGGAAAGGTTCTGTATTAGAATTAATGAGCTTCGTTGAGTATATTAATAATACCACTCAATTTTTGAGGTTTACTTTAAATTATTCAGAGACAAGTATTAATTTTTTAGATGTAGTTGTAGAGAAGGATAGTACTAATGTGGTATCAACTAGATTGTATAGGAAGGACTGTTATGTTAACAGTCTGTTATCTAGGGATAGCATGCATCCTGAATACGTCTTTAGAAATGTAGCGCAGAATCAATTTTATAGAGCTTCCAGATTGAGTGTAAAGAATAGTGAGTTTGAAGAGCAGAAACTTAGAATAATTAATGAACTTACTGCGAGAGGATATGATTATAGGCTAGTAGAATATAATGCCACTCAAGTCTCCCAATTGAGAGAGACTAGAGCAAAACCATATTTTTCAGAACGACCATCCAGTGAAATCCATAAGAGGGCTGACAAAATTAAGGTTTGTATTCCCTATTCAAGAGATATAGGGAGATATACTGACATTATCAATCAACATTGGGATATTTTGTTAACAGACCCACAGATAAGTGATGATATAGGCCCTAGACCTCAGTTTACTTTTAAAAACAAGAAAAACCTGAGAAGGAGGTTATGTAATGTTAAGGAAAGGAAGAATGGAGTGATGGTATTTGGTACTACACCATGTGGAAAATGTTCACAATGCAGGTATATAAAGAGACCGTTTTTGTGCATCCAGACACGGGTAAAGTATATTATGTTAGGGTGCAGGCTGATTGTGAAACCATGCACGTGGTCTATTTAGCTAACTGCACTATCTGTAAATGTTTCTATATTGGTAAGACAGATCGTACCTTGAAAGATAGAATAAGAGAGCATAATTACCATATTGGCAAAGGTAGTAGTACTAATGCCTTAGCTAAACATGTGCAAAGTATGGGGGAACAGCATAAATTCCTGTTTATGGTTGTGTCTAGGACTTACGAGAACTCAAGAGTAGGTGATATTAGAGCTAGAACAGAAGAGGTATAGGCTAAATGGATAGTGATGTTAAGAGCAAATCATGGACATGGTTTGAATGATCATGTTCCCATGAAACCTGTTCTCAGTAAAAGAGCACTATTTAG
The DNA here is from genome assembly GCF_019279795.1 of Protopterus annectens. Taxonomy (NCBI): domain Eukaryota; kingdom Metazoa; phylum Chordata; order Ceratodontiformes; family Protopteridae; genus Protopterus; species Protopterus annectens. The sequence goes on along the minus strand of NC_056743.1, from coordinate 905,200,366 downwards.
GTAATTCATGTTCTTCATGTTTATTAACGCGTAATTTTAGATCATTAATTAAATTATATATTTATACATGCATATTTATGTGATTTTTATATAGTGTATTTGATTTATTATCATATTAAGTTTTTATAAAGTTGATTTTTTTATATTGGCACCTTTAAAATTAATTGGAGTGTGTCATGTGATTATTTTATTTGCATATTTAAGGTGTAGGTATCTGTATCAATTTGTACACCTGAAGAAGCATTTCGTGAAAGCGCTAGTGTGTTGTAATAAAGTAGTACTGCTCAGCAAAGTTTTTTTGGTATTTTTTATGCCTGCTTCGGACTCTGGAGACTATCCTCAGCAGTTTTTTGTGCATCGTGTTTGTTTTTAATGTTAAGTTGAGACACCTCCACCTTAAGTCCCTCCCTTTGTGTCTGAAAGGAATTATAGCTTTGCAGTGCTGGGGTGCTCCCGTGGCTCTAAACCACGTTCTCAGTAACAGCACAAGTGTCTACATTCTTCAGACTGAGGAGAACTTGTAGGGAGTGGAGTTTTTTGTTTAGACTCCTGGCATTGAGCAGTAACACCTATAGATTTTTCTTGAGTTGGTTTTACTGTGTCACAAGGTTTGTCAAGTTGCAGTGCATAAAAAGAAAGACATTTTTGGGCTGGACAAGGTTTTCCCCAATATTCAAAAGCATTGTAGGGGGTGGGTGCAAATCATCCCTGCCAAAGCAGCATGATCTGTCAACCATATCTTCCCAGGCTGACAGATATTGTAGACCCCCCCTTAGTATGACAACTAAGCCAGTTATTAAAGTCAATTATCTTCTGTTCATATTGTAGCAACATCCTTGGCGAAGGTAGAATGCTGCTAAATACCAGGATGTCTTGTGAGGTACATACCAAACGGGGCATTATACTCTATAATGGGTCTAATGAGGGATGAGTACAGTGGGACAATGACCTTCTTTTTTCTGGATGAAAAGCCCTTAGTGATGAGGTGTGCCACATAGAAGGATTTCCTGACTGTTATGGAGATGTTATCGAAAGCGAGACCACTGTCCATCTGTGTCCCTAAGTTTCTCATCACACTTTCGATGTTTAGTGTCCTGCCACCTATGTGGTAATTCATGGGTACATGTTTTTTTCCAAAGGGGATAACTATACAATGTTATGTAGTCCAATCTCACCTACATTCTTACCTGTGGGTTCGGAGCCGAATGTCAGCTCCGACTCGGCCAAACTTTTCTTGCTCAAAGTCTTTCTATTGGCTGGGCTAAGATGGTATCCCATGCTGCACTGCTCTCTATCCCCAGATCTCGTTTGCCACTCGTGTAGCTCGGACATGGTCTCGCTCTTGGCTGTGGCTAAGTACCCTTTTTCTTCCTTATCAGAGAAATTTGTTGCAAACAAAAAGCTATTTTAATAGCTATTGTGTGTTCTTGTCTTGTTTGTGAAAATATTGTGTTTTGCATCATTTTTCTGTGGTATCCCACTAGCTGTTTCCAATGGGCTAGGCCAGTTTTCAGTTAGAGGACCTAGTCTGTCCCCTTGCTTTCCTTGTGTCTTTTAAGTTTACCAGGACTAAGTACTGTTTAAATTAGAGGTATTAGTCCTTTCTCCCTAGTGTTTTTTGTCTAAGGATCGTTTAACTTAGAGATCTTGTGGTTTTTTTTGTGTGTTGTAGTTTTTCCCGCCTTGTGACTGTCTGACCGTTGGTCCATATTCAGTGTTTGATTGTCTTGGTGCTTTAATTTTGTTGGTTAACTATGTCCAAAGATACTAAGGAGCACAAGCCCTCTGGCTTCAAGAAGTGCTCTAGGTGCGGTTACAAAATGTCCATTACCGATGGACACTCCGTCTGTGTATGTTGTCTGGGAGTGATTCATCTCCAGGAGTCGTGCAGCTTCTGTCATGCTTTTAGTCCAGGAGTTCTTCAGGAAAGAAAGAATAAATTGATTTTGAAAGGACTTCTGAAACTGTCCTTCGAGGAGAGTCTGGAGAGTGCTTCCAGCTCAAAGGCTAAACCTTCTAAATCAAAAAAGAGGTCTCAGGCTCCATCAGTTTTCTCGGAGCCAGCAGAGAAAATAGCAAAGTCTGCTTCAACATCCTTGGCTCCATTGTCTTCGGGGCCACAGGAAGTGTCAGTTGTTATGGAACCTACTTCGGCTCCAATTTTCTTGGACCCTGTTCGGAGCCGATCGCCTAGTGTTAGGCCATTATCCCCTCCTTACAGGCCCCCTTCGGAGAGGAGGTCTCGATCTCCTTCTCTATCCTCTAAATCCTCCAGGACCTTATCAGATGTGGACGTCGATAGAGTAGTGCAGAGACTCCTTCAGTCACCGGTTCTGTCAAAACTGTTCTCGGCTCCGACCCAAGTCACCTCCGGAGCCGGTCCCTCAACCTGCTTCGATACTTCCTCCTCCGAGCACACCTCAGCTTTCGGAGCCGGAGTGCTCAGCTCGGTGTGATGTCCCTAGGTCGGTTCCGACAGCCCCTCCTGGCTTATCGGTGGCGACATCAACTCCGACCCCATCGGCACTGTCCACGGGGTTCAGAACTCAGGATTCTTCAGTCGGACCCAAAGGAGAGGCTTTGGGACACCTCTCTGCTCCTTGTCTCCCTCTCAGTGCTTTGGCACGGAGAAGTTTCACTCCTGTTGTGGCTTTGGAGGCTGGTCGTTATTCGGACTCGAGGGGGGGGGGGCAGCCTTCGAGGCCATGCGGAGCACGCTGGCCAGGTCGTCAGCGGCATCATGCGGGTAGGTCATTCTGTCCCCTACCACACCGGTGCTGGTCTCTGATCACCTTCTATCTCTAGACGGCAGAGCCCCAAGGCCTCAGGGTACCCCCATGAGTGGTCCCCACATTTCTGAGGACCCCTCAGAGTTTTTGCCTGAGGAGCCACCCAGAAAGAAGACGTGCAAGAGGAAGCAAATAGATTCCCAGGATGAGTCTCTTACATCAGACACCAACCTCGAGGAATCGGAGGGGTCCCCCAAGTCATCCTCTGAGGATGTTTCTATCTCTGACATCCTAGAGATTTTGAAGCAAAGAGGTGACTGGCCAACCAAAGCCCCCTTCGAGGAGGAATCTGTCTTCCTGAAGGTCTTTGGTGCTCAGCCCTCCGCCTCCTGGGTATCTCCACCCTTCGACGAGCTTCTGGATTTGGTTTGTCGAAGGGTGTGGGAAACCCCTGACTCTGTGGAACCAGTCCCCAGGAGACCCAATAAATTTTTGTCTGCTCCTCCTGATAAGGAATTTCTGTCCAAGAGAGTCTCTGTGGATGCCATGGTGGTGGCAGCTGCCACTCAGAAGGAATTAGCCGAGACTTCTTCCACCGTCCATCCCCCTAACAAGGAGTCTAGGACCATGGACCGGTACGGGAAGCGTACTTTTTCTTCAGCGACCTTTACCTTATGGTCACTAAATTATTTATCACACTTTACACTGCTCCAGAGAGATCTCCTCAAGGAACTTGGAGATACTCTCACGGGTAACGTTTCTGAGGCGGTGGCTCAGACGGTCAACGCTCAGTTGTCTACCCTCAATTCCATTGCAAACTCCTCCATGAGGCTAATCTCCTATGCAGCCGAAGGAGCAAGTAGAGCAGCAAGTTCAGAAAATGTTGCAAGGGGACCAGAGGGAAGGCTTAGGAGGCAGTCCTGGATGCACCTTTGTCATTTCATGGAGGCCTTCAAGTCTTCATTCACCGACGCCCCTTTTGTTGGTTCCTCTTTGTTCAGAACCAAGGTGAAAGACACTCTCACCAGATGCGAGCAGGAGGGAAAAACTCTGTCTGCCGTAGGAGTCCATTTTTCCCTTCCCTCTAGGCCTTATCCCAAGGCCCAGAGGGGTGGCAAAATGTGGTTTAAGAAATCACAGAGGTTTTTTCCCAGTGCACAAAGTGAGCCCCCCTCCAGAGGCAGGGGAGGGGGTGGTTATTCAGGGGAGATGCCGCCCTAGGGGCAGAGGAGGCCCACGCAACTCGGGAGACCACGATTCCTTTCGTGGTTCTCCCTATCGCCGCTCCTGATGGGAGGGCCCGACTGTGCGTTTCCAGAGCCAGTAGGGGGTCGAATCTCATTATACCTGGAGGCCTGGCAAGACATCACCCAGGACCAATGGGTTCTACGAATAATTTCCAGAGGATATGTCATTTCCTTCTTGTCAAATCCCTCTCCAATCAAGAAAATCCCAGATGTTCCACCCAGTCAAAGGGATCACGCAGTTTCAGAAGTTTCAAAACTGCTATAAAAAGTAGCCATCCAACATGTCCCCTCAGACCAGATCGGAATAGGGACTTACTCCAGATTCTTTTTGGTGCCGAAAAGGACAGGGGACCTGAGACCCATATTGGATCTCAGTCAATTGAACACCCATGTGCAAAAGTCCAAGCTCCGAATGCTCACATTGCAGCCTATTTTCCCATTGTTGGGAAAAGAAGTGTGGATGTGCTCCATCGACCTCAAGGATGCTTACTACCACATAAAGATGGACAGGGCATCCAGAAGTCACCTACGCTTCCGGCTGGGAGCCAGTAATTTTCAGTTTCGAGCCCTGCCCTTTGGTCTCACCACAGCCCCCAGGGTGTTTACCAAATGCATGGCAGTGATGACTGCTCACCTGAGATGTCAGGGATTCCAAGTGTTTCCATATCTGGACGACTGGCTCCTTACTGCCACCACCAGGCATCTACTGCTTCAGACCAGGGATGCTACTATCAACCTATGTCAATAGTTGGGCATCACATTGAACTGGGAAAAATCTGCCTTGTTGCCCTCACAGCGTGTCACTTTTTTAGGCGCCGAACTAAACACCGTCCTCATGCAGGCATTTCTACCACAGGAAAGAATCAGAGTCCTACAACAGGTTCACGCCTTGCTCCCTCTGAGAAGAGCAAAGGCAAGATGGGTCCTCCAACTGTTGGGGACAATGGCTGCTGCGATTATGTTAGTCCCTCTGGCAAGGTTACATATGAGGCTCCTTCAGTGGCTACTCTTTGCCCAGTGGTCTCTTCAACTTCTTCCACTTTCTCACCCTATTCTCCTCACAGAAAGGTGCAAACAGGATCTCAGTTGGTGGCTTTGCACCGACAACCTGAATGCAGGAAAGCCCTTCATTTCTGCGCCCCCGGTTGCCACGGTGACCACGGATGCCTCCCAGATGGGGTGGGGGGCAGTATCTAGGCAGGACAGTCCAAGGCACGTGGCAAGAGCACGAGATGCATCTGCATATCAATGTCCTGGAGATGAGAGCTGTGCTATTAGCGTTGCAAGCACTCCAGAGTTTTCTTCCTCTCGGGACTATTGCGGTCCACTCAGACAATATGTCAGTGTTGTGATATCTGAACAAGCAGGGAGGAACCATGTCTTACCCCCTTTGCAGAGAGGCCATGCGAGTGTGGCAGTGGGCAGTGTCTTCCCAACATTTTCTGGTGGCAACGCACATTCCAGGGAAGTCCAGTGTGATCGCAGACAGGCTAAGCAGAGCTATTCTGATGCCTTATGAGTGGTTCCTGAACTGCCAAGTTGTGGAACAGAGCTTCTGCAGGTGGGGTCAGCCTTGCTGCGACCTTTTTGCCAGCTCCCTCATTGCCAAATGCAGTAGCTACTTCACATTGATCCTGCCTCAGGGGGAGTCACCCAGGGATGCTCTAGTCCACAATTGGCCCTCTGGTCTACTATATGCCTTCCCTCCGGTCCCCTTGCTGTCAAAGGTTATTCAGAAAGCGCAATCCTTGGGAAGCAGATTGATTCTGATTGCCCCACACTGGCCTCATCATATTTGGTTCCCCTTTCTCCATCCCTACCTTATGGATGCTCCTTGGATTCTGGACCCACAACCAGACTTACTGACACACATGTCAGGGCAGCTCCATCCCTCTCTTCGGACCCTCCGGTTGACAGCCTGGCTACTCCACTTCCGTCATTAGTTAGGCTTTATCATTTTTCACCGGAGGTGGTTCATATTTTAGCTTCCTCGAATAAGCCCTCGACCAGGAAGATTTATTACAGCAAATGGAAGAGGTTTTCAATCTGGGCACATGCCAAAAAGATTGACCCTTACACAGCTCCAATTTCATCTGTATTGGAGTTCTTGTCTATGCTCTTTAACCAGGGTTCAGCAGCCGCAACCATTAAAGTCCAATTGGCGGCGATCTCTACCTTTCATGTCGCAGACGAGCCTAGCCTGATGGCACATGGACTCTGTAAGGCTTTCCTGAAGGGCACGTTATTACTTCGTCCTCCGGTATCGAAACCTGTTATGCCTATACTTGTTTCTGTAAGGCCCTTTTGTGGAATATCCACATCATTTGGGGATTCAGTAATGGCTCCCAGTTTGCAGTTATCTGCTAACTTTGTTAGCCAGAGTCCCTGAGTGTTGGCCTGTACTTCAGAGAAGTAGATGCCAAACAAGAGTGGTCCCAGGACTGAACCCTGATGTACTCCACTTGTCTGGAGCTGGATTTGGAGTCGGCTACTTTTACAGTCTGTGTTCTGTCAGTGAGCCAGTTGGCAACCCATCGAGTGACGTAGGGATTTATGCCCAGCTTAATAAGTTTATCTATGATTCCAGAGTGGGGGATGGTGTTGAAGGCCTTGTCTAGGTCCAGATAGCCTGTGTGGATCACCTTACCCTCGTCCATAGCTCTGGAGACTGCTTCGAAGAAGTCAATCAGATTCAGGAGACAAGAACGGCCCTTCACGAACCCAAACTGGGTGGGGTCCAGTGTTTGAAGATTGCCAATGTCTTTGTTTATAAGTTCCATGATAATGTGTTCCATGCCCTTGCAGATCAGGCTTGTCAGACTGACGGGATGGTAGTTCCCGGGATCCAAGGCGGATCCTCCCTTGTGGAGCGGGATAACTGTAGCTGTGTGCCACTCAGTGGGCACGAAGCCTGAGGTGAGGCTATGATTAAACATGACACTTAGATGAGGTGCCAGTTAATTTTGTAGTTCATGTAGTACACAGCCTGGGATGTCATCTGGTTTCATGGATGCTGTATTCTTAGCTTTGGAGAGTGCAGTTTCTACCTGTGCGGCCGTGATTATCAGAATTTGGCAATTTTTCAGTATTGAGATGGGCCCTTTAGGGAGTGAGAGGGGGGTGAAGTTGGCACTAAATCGATCTGCCAGGATATTGGCAATATCCTTGGGATCAGTATATTTAATGCCATTCTGTTGTAGCTCAGAGCAGATCTGAGCATTGCCATTTAGATTCTTGACATAACTATAGAATGCCTTGGGGTTGTCTTTGGAATCTTTGGCAATTTTATTTTCGTAACTAGCTTTTGAGGATTTTATGAGGGATCTCAGCTTCTTACTGAGGCTGGTGAGGGAGTTTTTTGCATCCTGGGATTTTCCTCTTTTCTGCAACAGTTTCTTCCTTCTGTTGTATAGTTTGTTTATAGCAGGAGACCACCAGATTGGCTTCCTTTTTTTGGAGAAGAGCATCTCGGTTCTATTTGGGATGGCACGATTCATGCACGAGTGGATGTGCTCGTACAGTGCCTTAGTGTAGGATTCTGCAGTCGAACTTCCAGATCCAGTCTGTGTGGGTGTTGTGAAGTTTGTCACTTCTGACTTCAGTAGCATGAAGTTGGCTTTGGAGAAGTTTTTTAAGGAGGTTTCCTTACTGGGGGGTGAGGGTGGGATGTGGATGTCAAAGGTGATTTGCTTATGGTCAGACCTGACCAATGAGGGGGTGACCATTGGTGTGGAGCATCTGTCTTCCATGTTGGTAATGACCAGGTCTAGGATATTGGAGTGATCCATGATAAATAACACCAAAATCCCAACCTCAAAATGAAAAATACACCAATATTCCAAGCATAAAGGAATGTTCAAACACAGAGATGATAGGAGTTTTCCTTTATTAATATGTTCTGGTACCTCAGCAATTCGCCTTCAGTGGAACACCTCACCATACAAAAAACATCTCTTTATATACATTAAGCAATTTAATCATTAATCAATTAAACAAATTTAAAGTGCAAATATAAAGTGACCAGGTCTAGGATATTGGAGCCCCTGGTGGGACAATGGATTAGTTGATCCAGGGCATTGGAATTTATGAATTCCAAGAACTGTGGGGAAAAGGAGTTGGTACCCAAGTAGTTTTCCCAATTAATGGCAGGGTAGTTGAAATCACCCAGTATTAGGGTGTTTGGTTGTATCTTAATATTTTCCAGTATGTTTAGAAAGGTGTAGTGAGAATCTTGGGGCATGGTGGGGGATCTGTAGCAAGGTACAGTTTGTATTGCAATCTTACCTAGTGTTAGTTGCACCTGGAGAATTTCAGATGCATTGTGTTGGGCAACTAGCCTGGAGGTGTGAATATCCTTGGTGAATATGGACACTCCTCCACCTTTAGTGTTTCGGTCTTGGTTTTGTGGCCGAAAAGTGTGGTAAGAATTGTAGCCTGGTATTGCAGGGGTGCTCTCTGGAGCCTTGAACCAGGTGTCAGTTACTGCACAGATATCGATGTTCTCCATTTTTAGGAGTGCCTCGACACAGTGCATTTTCAGGTTTAGACTTCTAGCATTGAGTAGCATTACCTTCAGATTTTGCATGCTTGTATCTGTTACGGTGGTGGTTTTATCCTTTGAAACTTGCCTAAAAAAGGCACTATAGGGGGGTGGCAAGAGCTTTAGCCAGTAACCTGAATCCCAGGCATGACAGGTGCAGACCATCTCTGGCAAAGCATCGTGGTTTGTCGATCATGTCTTCCCAGGCAGACAAATACTGGATCCCCTTTGAATGACACCAGAAGCTTAGTCAATTGTTTAAATCAATCATTTTGTCCTTATACTGTGGTATCATTCTGGGCGAAGGCAGGATGCTACTCAGGGCTAGGGTCATACCTGCCTGGGTCACATGATCCAAGAGCTCTTCCATGTCTCTTTTCATGTAGTCCAGGGAGGTATGTCTCAAGTCATTCACTCCAGCGTGGACAATGACAGAGTCATATTTGTACTTGTTGTGGAGTGACTTGAGTGCATGCGTTATGTGGTGGATCCGGGCACCCGACAGGCAGCTGACTGTAATTTTCTCCTTGTTCAGCCTGGTGAGTGGGACATCAGTGTGTCTGACTATAGAGTCACCTATGACTAAAGTGTTGGGTACATTGTCTTGCCTTAGGGGCTGTTGTTGAGTGGCACACTGGTGTTGTGAGCTATGTGTCACTTTGGTTGTGACTGGTGTTTGTTTGCGTTTCTGCTTTGGAGGTAGTTGTTGCTTGAACAGGTTAATGTTAAGGGCCTCCACATATGTGGGTTTAGTGTTGCTATGTGTGGGTGTTGATGGTGTGGGTTTTGAAGGGCTATGAGTTGCTTGAGGTGTAATGCAGGTGTTAACCTTCTCCTCATGACTGTCTAGCACAGTCTTGGCTGGAGGGAGCTTTGCTTCCAGTTTGGCTATGTAAGTGCATCTCTCGCAGGTTGTAGTGTTGGGTGGTATGAGGAGAGGATTGTCTTTGTACATGAGGCAGTTGCCGCACTGCCCCAGTTTGCCCAGATACACCATGAGGACAGGAGAAATCACTGGAAGCTGACCCTAGGACATGCCTGTTTAGGTGCTTTTTTGTAAAGTTTAAGAGCTGTTTTCCCTTACCTTTGCAAGGTACTTTGCAATTATAGGCTGTTTAGTGCCTATGATTAATTTCTCCGTATTGACAAGGAGAGCTGAGTGCTTGAATCAGTTTCAGGCTTCCTAGTGCTTTCCTGCAGGTTCTAGAGCAAGTGCTAGTCAAAGGGGTTCAGATTTTAGTGCTACTACTGAGAAACCAGCTAGTTCTAGGGGAAAATTTGAAGAGCAGGCTTTCTGGCACCTGGAATAGTTTAACTGTAGCCTCGCAGTGCTGCACGATGTGAAAAATTTGCAAACACACGCGTTTTTAAGCCAGAAAGTTGAAAAGGATAGAAATCAGCCTAAAAAGGTAATAAAATTACAATTTCAGAGCTGAAAATCACTCCTCTGGCATTAGATAGGCAGTACAATGCTCACCAGTCCCACTGGTAAGCAGTAAGACTTATCTCTACCACAGCAAGGTCTGGATAGCTCTGAGCACAGAAAATAAAATCCTGAGACAAGCAAAGCCTGGGATATGGACTGGCTAGAAAAGGTGGGAAACGAGCAAACAAGATAGTATTTTTTTTGTTGAAACAGGCTAAACAATGCAATAATACAGTAAATAAACAGAAAAGGCTAACACAATTGTGTGTGTAGTCCTAAACAGTAAATGCAAGTAAAATTCTACAAAATTAGCAATTTAAAACTTTTTAAATGAAGCAAGGCAAGTGCACAACTGAAAAATGATTTGAGGCAGTAACACAGCAGTAGCTAGTCTACATATACAGAGAAGTCTATATATACAGAAAAGCAGCTAAAACACACAAACAATTCAGATGCAGTGCAACCTAGAGCACTTGTAGCAATATTAAGACAGTTACAGTTATAATAAATGCTCTAAAATATACTCTGTATTTCCAAAATGTTTGTGAAGCACAGTCAGAACACAAGGAGATTCAGGCAAAATTTTTTTTGAAAGGGAAAAGGAGAAACAGAAGGCCTTATCAAATGTTCTCTCTGTATTAGGTAGAATGAGCTAATGATACTAGACTGGGAGGAGTGTCCCAGATCAGATTTACAGTAGGGGCGGGCAACTGCAAAGCCGCCGAGTATAACAGCAAGACACCAACAGGGAAGGAGGGTGGGGACAATACTAAAGCTATTAGCCTACAGACAGTAAGCACTAGAGAAAGCCACAAAATGAAAGTTTTTTAAACAGATAAAGGAGCAATGAGACTCTACAGAATGTTTTTTTAACTGCAAACAAATCATTTACCCGTGCAGATTAGTTAATAGCAAAAAAAAAATACACTCAAAAACTATGCAGCAAGCAATAAAAAGTGCTATATATAAATTGCTAGAAACAATAATCCGTATAAATAATCGAAAAAAGCAGATACTTGTATATCTTAGCTAAGAGTTGTAGTCAACACCTCTCCTCCACTCTGCTCAGTGTGTATAGACAGAAACTCTCTCAAAGTTAGGGCTTAAGTACCAGAAGATACAACCTTAGACAACTTTTTTTTTTTTAATGCAAAAACACAAAAGAACCAATCCCTACTAGCCAGCAGCCAATTAACACAATCTAGCCAAGGTAAAGAAAGGCTTCAGCTAATTCAAGATGGCCTGTTCATGTGCTTTGAACAATCACTGTATAAACAAACAAGCCCAGAGCCAGCAATTCTGAACTAGGACATACTAAAGCTATTAGCCTACAGACAGTAAGCAGTACAGAAAGCCACAAAATGAAAGGTTTTAAACAGATAAAGGAGCAATGAGACTCTACAGAATGCTTTTTAACTGCAAACAAATCAGTTACCCATGCAGATTAGTTAATAGCAATAAAAATACACTCAAAAACTATGCAGCAGGCAATAAAAAGTGCTATATATAAATTGCTAGAAACAATAATCAGTATAAATAATCGAAAAAAAACAGGATACTTGTATATCTCAGCTAAGAGTTGTAGTCAACACCTCTCCTCCACTCTGCTCAGTGTGTATTTGTCTGTCTTAATATAGTCCAGGGAGGTATGTCTCGGGTTGTTTACACTGTCATGGACTATGCCTGAGTTATTAAGGGCCTCCGCATATGTGGGTTTAGTGTTGCTATATGTGTGGGTGTTGATGGTGTGGGTTTTGAAGGGCTATGAGTTGCTTGAGGTGTAATGCAGGTGTTAACCTTCTCCTCATGACTGTCTAGCACAGTCTTGGCTGTAGAGAGCTTTGCTTCCAGTTTGGCTATGTAAGTGCATCTCTCACAGGTTGTAGTGTTGGGTGGTAGGAGGAGAGGATTGTCTGTATACATGAGGCAGTTGCCGCACTGCCCCAGTTTGCCCAGATTCACCATGAGGACAGGAGAAATCACCGGAAGCTGACCCTTGGACATGCCTGTTTACGTGCTTTTTTGTAAAGTTTAAGATCTGTTTTCCCTTACCTTTGCAAGGTACTTTGCAATTATAGGCTGTTTAGTGCCTATGATTAATTTCTCCTTATTGACAAGGAGAGCTGAGTGCTTGCATCAGTTTCAGACTTCCTAGTGCTTTCCTGCAGGTTCTAGAGCAAGTGCTAGTCACAGGGGTTCAGATTTTAGTGCTACTACTTAGAAACCAGCTAGTTCTAGGGGAAAATTTGAAGAGCAGGCTTTCTGGCACCTGGAATAGTTTAACTGTAGCCTCGCAGTGCTGCATGATGTGAAAAATGTGCAAACACAAGCATTTTTAAGCCAGAAAGTTGAAAAGGATAGAAATCAGCCCAAAAAGGTAATAAAATTACAATTTCAGAGCTGAAAATCGCTCCTCTAGCGTTAGATAAGGCAGTACAATGCTCACCAGTCCACTGGTAAGCAGTAGGACTTCTCTCTACCACAGGAAGGTCTGGATAGCTCTGAGCACAGAAAGAAATTAAAGTCCTGAGACAAGCAAAGCCTGGGATATGGACTGGCTAGAAAAGGTGGGAAACGAGCAAACAAGATAGTATTTTTTTTTGTTGAAACAGGCTAAACAATGCAATAATACAGTAAATAAACAGAAAAGGCTAACACAATTGTGTGTGTAGTCCTAAACAGTAAATGCAATTAAAATTCTACAAAATTAGCAATTTAAAACTTTTTAAATGAAGCAAGGCAAGTGCACAACTGAAAAATGATTTAAGAGGCAGTAACACAGCAGTAGCTAGTCTACATATACAGAGAAGTCTATATATACAGAAAAGCAGCTAAAACACACAAACAATTCAGATGCAGTGCAACCTAGAGCACTTGAGTTGTAGCAATATTAAGGCAGTTACAGTTATAATAAATGCTCTAAAATATACTCTGTATTTCCAAAATGTTTGAGAAGCACAGTCGGAACACAAGGAGATTCAGGCAAAAAAATTTTTTTTTGAAAGGGAAAAAGCAGAAACAGAAGGCCTTATCAAATGTTCTCTCTGTATTAGGTAGAATGAGCTAATGATACTAGACTGGGAGGAGTGTCCCAGATCAGATTTACAGTAGGGGCAGGCAACTGCAAAGCCGCCGAGTATGACAGCAAGACACCAACAGGGAAGGAGGGTGGGGACAATACTAAAGCTATTAGCCTACAGACAGTAAGCACTAGAGAAAGCCACAAAATGAAAGTTTTTAAACAGATAAAGGAGCAATGAGACTCTACAGAATGCTTTTTTAACTGCAAACAAATTATTTACCCATTCAGATTAGTTAATAGCAATAAAAATACACTCAAAAACTATGCAGCAAGCAATAAAAAGTGCTATATATGAATTGCTAGAAACAATAATCAGTATAAATAATCGAAAAAAACAGGATACTTGTATATCTCAGCTAAGAGTTGTAGTCAACACCTCTCCTCCACTGTGCTCAGTGTGTATAGACAGAAACCCTCTCAAAGTTAGGGCTTAAATACCAGAAGATACAACCTTAGACAACTTTTTTTTTTTTTTTTTTAAATACAAAAACACAAAAGAACCAGCCCCTACTAGCCAGCAGCCAAATTAACACAATCTAGCCAAGGTAAAGAAAGGCTTTAGCTAATTCAAGATGGCCTGTTCATGTGCTTTGAACAATCACTGTATAAACAAACAAGCACAGAGCCAGCAATTCTGAACTAGGACATACTAAAGCTATTGGCCTACAGACAGTAAGCAGTACAGAAAGCCACCAAATGAAAGTTTTTAAACAGATAATGGAGCAATGAGACTGCACAGAATGCTTTTTTAACTGCAAACAAATCAGTTACCCATGCAGATTAGTTAATAGCAATAAAAATACCCTCAAAAACTATGCAGCAGGCAATAAATAGTGTTATATATAAATTGCTAGAAACAATAATCAGTATAAATAATCGAAAAAAAAACAGGATACTTATATATCTCAGTTAAGAGTTGTAGTCAACACCTCTCCTCCACTCTGCTCAGTGTGTATCTGTCTGTCTTAATATAGTCCAGGGAGGTATGTCTCAGGTTGTTTACACTGTCATGGACTATGCCTGAGTTGTAGTTATACTTGTAGTTCAGTGACCTGAGTGTGTGTGTCAGTTGATGGATCCTGGTATTGAAAAGCAACTAACTATGATTTCATTTTTACTCACACCAGTGAATGGAACATCTGTGTGTCTCACAATGGAGTCCCCTATGACCAAAATATTGGGTTTTGTGATGGTATGCCTTATGGACTTAGCCTTGGAGATGCTGCGAGTTGAGGCCAAATATGACGTGGTGGAAATTGCTTTGAAAGTGTTTTTTTTTTAAGTTGCTGTGGGTATTTATTGTAATTATTGTGGCTGGGAGGTCTTTGTGGTTTTGGATTGGGTAAATTACTTTTAAGAGTCTTAGCATATGAAGGTCTATGTGTTTATCTTTAGTGTGCGTCAGGCATTGTGTGTAGTGTTGTTAAGTTTTGGACAGCCTGTTTGGTATTTGTAGTGGCTGTGTGTGAGAACCTTGATTCTAGAGACAGTGTGTAAGCACATCTCTCACATACTTTCTCAGATTATTTAAGAATTAGGGGCTGTCAGAAAACATGAGAATCTGCATAACTATCCAATATGATTTATAATAATTTCTATGAATACAATATTTTACTCTATTGACAAAATGAATGTTTGCCACAAGTTTTAATAAGTTTCCCGCCAAAATGTTAAGGGAGACAATCTGGGATGTGGGCTGTCTCATGCATAGTGTCCATGAGTTTCCTCAGAAGCTTCACTCACAGAATTTTCAGAGAGAAACTGAAGGCAGTTAGTATAAACATTGACAAGGTTATCACACTGACACACCACAGATTCAGGAAAAATACTCTATTCATAAAATATGTCAGTTATGATGAGTTTGGATGATGTAGTTTCTTGTAGCAAGTAAATATCTTATTTTAGAAGGCACAGAAAATGAAACATTTATTTAAATGTTTTTGAAAATCTACTTAACAGTAGCATAATAATCTGTGTTAAAAACTTGTGTCCCAAACATATACTTTACTATAACTCATTTAATTCATCTGATTGGCAAGCATAAATAATCTTATAACTCTATTCTGGAAGAAATGTCATGTGATATATTTTAAAGCAGTAGGTTAGCATGATTGTAAAATCTGGTTACTAATATGTGTTTGCTGTGCATTATTTTGTATAAAGCAGACAGATTTATTCTAGGGACAGCAAGTAGGATAGTGCTGTACTAACACACAACTCAGTGAGATCAGATATATATATATATATATATGTGTGTGTGTGTGTGTGTGTGTATCTATGTATATATGTGTATGTGTATATGTGTGTGTGTGTATATGTGTGTGTGTATATGTATGTGTGTGTGTCTGTGTTTGTGTGTGTGATGGCTTTTTTTTTTTTTTTTTTTTTTTTTTAGGTAATAACGCAGGTGTTTCTGAGAATCTGCATAACTATGCAATATGATTTATAATAATTTTTATGAATACAATATTTTACTCTATTGACAATAATGAGTTTAAGTAAATGCTCATATACAAACAATTCAAGATTTTTTGGAAGCTGTTGATAGAATTCACATGACAGAAAATAGATGCATCTTAATGCATGTAATGTCTGAATCATATTAGCCAAAGTTTTTGATTTAATGAATGTTAGAACATAATTTTCTCTCCTCTTGATTTCTAACATTAAGATTATTTGAATGCTATTAGAATTCAAGTGTTATATATTACATAGATCTATATAATAGTATGAACAGTTTTTAAAAAAAAAAAGTTTATTTTAGTTTATATGATGCTGTTTTACCAAATGTGTAGTTTTGTCTTGATAGATAATTGAATTGAAAACTGTTAACTTCAGTTAAATATAACTAGTATTAAATTGATAAGGTGGTAGCTGAGGTACTGCTGCTTAGGTAGGGGGTTAACTTGAGTAGTAAATACTGCTCTAAGTTGGAGTTTTCAACTCCAGGCGGGATGCAAGGTTTAATCCTTACATTATTTTCACTTGTTCATTGTTATATGTATATAGTTTTGACATCCACAATATATTTTGTACACTCATTGTCACTACAAACAAAATTGAATCCTATACAAAATCCCATAAGAGATTTAATAAATACAGCTATATTTAAAGGTACACCTAAAAGAGGAGATGTAACATTATTTATCTTGTTATTTGTTATTTCGATCATAAGATTCTTGAGTTTTAAAAATGCCAAATGACATCTTTAAAAGGAATTTCTTTAAACATTAATGGATTGAATAATCCGTGTAAAAGGGCAAGCCTAATAAGATACATTAATCTACACAAGGCCAATCTAGTCTTCCTGCAAGAAACCCATCTCTTGAAAAAAGATATTGATAAACTAGCCACTAATAAGTATGCAGTATTGGTTAGTTCAGAGCACACTCAGAAAAAAAGAGTGGCTATTTTATGGAATAAAAGTATGCCCATTCCTAAAACCATTAAGTCTTATCAGGATGACAAAGGAATGTTTTGTATGGTTACAATACAAATTAATGGGAAGACTTACACTTTAATTAATGTATACTGGATACCTGGAATTGGTATTAATACAGTGAAACATCATAGTGATAAGATCATATCATTCTCTATAGGGATATTATTTTAGCTGGTGATTTTAATTGTATACTACATGAAAGTGATACTACCACTATAAAGAAAAGAAGAATTACATCTAATGCAAAACATTTAAATGATTTTGCTAATTCTTATCATTTGAATGATATTAATAATCAGATAGAGTCAAAATCATTACCATACACCTTTTTTCTAACAGATACAAAACTTATTCAAAAATAGATAGGGTCTTTATTTCTAACCAGATGGTAACAGATTTAATTAATTCCAAAATCATTTCATGTCCTATATCTGATCATAACTCAATTGTTTTTGAATTCATGATAAAAATACTCATAATGTTCAGATCAAAAGGATACCAGCATACTTAACTCAGCTAAAAGACTATAAAGAATATATACTTTCAGAAGTACAACATTTTCTAGACATAAATAATACTCCTGAAGTCTCCATTGTCTATGTTTGGGATGCCTTAAAATCATATCTATATGGACAAAGTATCAGATGGTATAATAACAAAAGGAAATCTTGGGATAAGGAATTGTTAGATATTCAAAGTAAACTAGACTCTTATAAACATAATAATAAAGAAAATATTATGGACAAGAAAGTTACTGAAGAAATAAACAAACTAAATGAGAAATACAAAGAAATTTTAACTCATAAAGTTAAAATAACTTTAGAGAATACAAGTTTTGTCTTATTCAATAAGCCCCAAATACTTACATAGACTTAAAAATAAAACAAAAAGATTGAATAAACAAAACCATATCAAAGAAATCTTTTCTCTAAGGAAAAAGAAGAATGTTTCTAGTATACCAGAAATACTGGATGAATTTAGAAATCACTTTCACAAGATTAACCATAACAACATTAACATGGAACCTAAAGATAAAATAAAGGAGTTTATAACCACAAACATGAATAAAAAGCTTAATAAACAACAGATTAAACTATTGGACAAGAGTATTTCATATACAGAAGTTATTACACAAATAAATAAGCTTAAATCAAACAAAGCACCGGTAATGATGGTATTATACCAGAGATATATAAAATCCTTTCTAAAACTACATATTCATTAATACATAAGGTTTTTATTCTGGCCCAAACTGAGTTAATAACCCCCCCATCTTGGCAATATACATTTATTTCACCAATTTTAAAACCTAATAAAGATCCAACTACATGTTCTTCATATCGACCCATCTCATTACTTAATGTTGATTATAAAATGTTTATGAGTATTTTTGCTGATAGATTGAAGACAATTATCCCCGGCGTTATAGACATAGATCAGACGGGCTTCATTGTAAATAGAAATACTTTTGATAATATAAGAAGAACTTTAACATTAATTGATTTTGCAAATAGGAAAAAGAAAGATTTAACACTTATTAGTCTTGATATAGGTTTAGCATTTGATTCAGTAAGTTGGGACTATCTGTTTACCTTACTGAAGTGCACAAATTTCTCTGATGCATTTGTAAATTTAATTGAGCATTTATACAAAAGAACGCTGGCTTATATTAAGGTAGGAACATATGTTTCACAAAAAATACCCATTCTTAAAGGTACAAAGCAAGGATGTCCACTTTCTCCACTATTATTCACTTTAGTAATGGAGCCTTGGGCTAATTTGATTAGAAACAGTACTGACATAGAGGGTTTTGAAATAGAAGAAAATACAACGTCAAAAATTCAACTTTTTGCAGATGATGTTCTAATTACATCAGCAGGATCTAATTCTTATATGCAGTCTTTATTTGATAAAATGATGAATTTTAAAAGTATTTCTGGTTTAATATTCAATGAAGAAAAAACTAAAATACTACCTATATATACACGAAAAAATACTCTCATTAGTGATTTTACTAAATATGTACCCAACTCAGGTCAGATAACTTATTTAGGTATAATACTATCTAAAGATATTAAATCTATTATATATAATAACTATAATACTTGTTTTCTTAATATACAAAATCTTTTAATACCTGGAATAATATGTTTTTTACTATGGAGGAGAGACTTACAATTATTAAAATGATAATATTCCCCAAGATTTTATACTTAATACAATCAATAATACTTTCACCTACAAAAATAACTATCAAGAAACTGAATACACTAATGTTAAATTTCTTATGGGCACCTAATAGACCTAGGATTGCATTAAAGAAACATACTAATAGCTGGTCTCAAGGGGTATTTCTTTTCCAGACTTTAATTTATATATTATCTCTTCTATTATAAAAGTTATTACTTTATTAATAGATCGGTCATATGTCGCAAAATGGAAAGATTATTGGGAGCTAATTAGTATGCACTTCATGAAAATCTCCTTAACACATAAAAATATGATTATAAATAACTCCATGTTGTGGTTGCTAAAGGAATTTTGTACTTCACCTATTACACCTAAACATATGGTCTGTTACCCATTAAATATTATTATTAGTTATCGTAACTTTATATTCATGCACCCTAAGTATAGGGAATGGAATTTTATTGTATTCCCTATAATTTAGACTCAGGGTATGCTTATGTCATCTACCTCTGAAGGAGCTCATTTAGCTATAGATAATAATCTAAAGTACTGGTATCAGCTGATATCTGATAATAAAGTTAAAAATCTAGATTTCTTAAAACAAGAATTTGATCTAAGAGAAACTTGCTGGTTAGAGGTTCAGATCTTTAGACAACATCTCATTGATAGAATAGATCTAATGTCTATAACAGTTAAAGAATCTATTCCAAAACTGATTGATTACTTGATAATAAATTTACAGCATAAAGTTTCTGATAAAGGTAAACTTTCATATATACATAAAATTATCAGACAAAAAACTTTTTACAATGTAGATTCATACTGGAATTATTTCACCTCTATTAATGGGGACCTACCAACTCAACAAGATAAACAATATATATTGGAATCTGCTTATAGAACTACATCTTCCATTGTCTGGAGACTTTATACATGGAAATTTTTACATAGATCTTTTTATACACCTTTGATGATGAATAAAATTAATAATAAAGATAATCTATGTAAGAGATGTAATGTAGAAATTAATGCTGACTGGGCTCATATGTTTTATGACTGTATGAAGTTGAACTGGAAGTCAATTAATGAATTTTTGCAGGCTCTTTTTACAGATAATTTCATTATTTCTAAGTCTCTTATATTATTCAACACACCTGTACCTCAATGTGTTAAAAAGATTAAGCTTCCCTTGTTATGGTCTATCCTAGCAGTGGCTAGGAAAATAATAACTAGAAATTGGATTTCAGATACACCTCCTTCGTTCAATGAATTTAAAAATGTTATGAATATAATGTGTCATATGGAAATAAGCACAATTAGAATGAGAACAACTAGAAAAACATCACATTTTATTGTATGGGATAATTTACAAAATTTGTTAAAAAAATTCTAATTTCAATAGCACAGTATTTTAGTTTAATTAATTGATCTGATTGTAGTGGATGTCTTTGTAAATACTTTAGTTGTTTTGTTGAATATTATAATAATACCTATTTTTAATTATTTGTATAAAATTGTTATGATATTTCTCTTATATGTTAAAACAATAAATTTGTTTAAAAAAAAAAAAAAAGAAAACATGAAACAATTGCTACATTGTCTCAAGGCTGTCATTTCTACCAGGCTGGCTACAAAGGTAGTAAAATGCTAATCCATGGTTACAACTACAAGTGTAGTGGATTTCAAAGGACGTGGTATCAAAGGATTTATGCTCCTCTTTGTGTGAACACTGTAAGGGAGAACAGATTTGCTATGGTGGTAGTTATTTAAGAAGTACAAACTTAGTGCAGTTTCACAGATAGGTGCCCCTTTTCATGCAAACCTGATGGGCATTGAGCAACTACATGATAAAGATCTGTTAGGGGTAGTTCTTTTAGGGAATTGGTGATGTCCTTCATGGATGCATCTGCAGTCATAACAAATGGGTTGTCCTGTCGTCAGGCAGCCCATCGGTCGGCCGGATTCCAAAGTCTGGGTCCGGCTTCGGCTGATGTCGCACTCCACCCGACGTCATCTCTGCTGGTCTTCGGGTATAAAGGCATCAGCCGACGCCATTTTCCTCAGTCTTTCTTGCCGCGTGGCGCCCGAAGCAGAAGCTGTTCGCAAGTGCCGGTCGGTCAGATCCAGAGATTACTACTACCGAATACTACTTCGAAGACTTCTAAAAAGCTAACTACCCTGTTGGGGACTCTTTCTTGCCTCAGCCGATGTCAGAAAAAGTCAATAACTGTTTAACTTGTGGGAAACAAATACCTCATAAAGATTTCCACTCTTACTGTCTGCCTTGCTTAGGCCCAGACCACGACGTAGCAGCCTGTTCGGCCTGTGCTTCCTTCAACCGATTTAACGCTTAGGCGCCGGGTCGGAGTTTGCTGAACAGTTTTTCGCTCGGATTTTGCGTACATTATGCCGCCGGATCCTCCGACTACCCAAATTGTTAAAAACGAAAGAAAAAGACCGACACTCGCGGTCCGGGGTTTCGGCCGAAACCACGGTTAAGCAAGCCGGGAGTGTCTCGGTTTCGGCCGAAACCGAGAAAACCGGTCAATCTTCAGCCGAATCCATGACTACTACTGAGGCTCCTGCTACTTTAGTTGAATCTGCCTCAGAAATTTTGCCTACAACTGTGGTTCCTAGTGATTTATCAGACACCATCCCTTTGGATGTCTCTACCCCAGCACGTGGTGCTGCTAGGCCTCCTGCAGCCATGTCTATTAAGGCCTTTGCCAGGGCTAAAGCAGCCAAAACTGCTAAATCAGTGCCTGTTAAGCCCCCCCCACACAGGCCCACTTCAAGCTCACAAATGCTTACTCTGGCAGAAGATTTAATATCCTTAATTAGGGGATCCCAGTCGCACCCAGACAGGGCCTCTCAGCCCCCAGAAAAGAGACCTAGAGCAGAGCCCCCCGAGCCAGTGTCCTCTGATGATTCTGCGGATGACTCAGACATTACAGACCAGCCAGAGGCTCCTTTTTCTACTTATGAAGATTCCGATGCTGAAGAATCCATTCCAGCTGCCTCTCCACCGGAGGAATTTTCCTTTGGGGAAACCTTACATGCCATGAGAGAACAATTCCAATGGCAGGGACAAGATTTCTCAGATTCAAGAAAAAGGCTTAGGACTTTTCTTCACTTACCACAACATAGGCCCTTAGCTATACCTCCTGTACTGCCTGTTGTGGATGATGCATTTAATGATGTTTGCACTGCTCCTGATTCTTTACCTCCAGCCCCTGCCAAACCAGATAGATTTTACAGGGTGCCAGACACTCATCACCACCTATGCAAGGCCCCACTTGCAGATCCCGAAACTATATCCCAGGGGCCTAAGGCAGTAGCCTCGATCACAGCAAAAAATCCTATCCCTTCTGAAAGGGAATCCAGGTCCTTAGAGAGATGGGGGAAAAAAGTCTACACCTCTGCTACTCTCTCAGCTAGAGCTTTAAACTGTCAGTTTCATATGATCCAATACCAAGAGTTTATGCTTGATCAGTTAACTAAAAAACTGTCCTCTGATGA
Source organism: Protopterus annectens (assembly GCF_019279795.1). Taxonomy (NCBI): domain Eukaryota; kingdom Metazoa; phylum Chordata; order Ceratodontiformes; family Protopteridae; genus Protopterus; species Protopterus annectens. The sequence goes on along the minus strand of NC_056743.1, from coordinate 905,178,191 downwards.
ATCCTTAGATAAGAAATATGTATTAGAAATGGTGAATAACATCCAACAGGTTAGTAACCATTCCTTAAAATGTGGCTATGATGCACTGGAGGCTTCATTTAGATCAGCCATGACTGGCACAGTGATAAGAAGGCATGCATGGTTGAAAGAACAGGTCTTACCGGATCATGTTAAAGCAAAGCTGTTAGATGCTCCTATGGATAAGGCCAGTCTATTTGGTACACCTGCCCAGCAAGTAATGAAGAAAATGGAAGAAAAGGCGAAATCTGTACAAACAGTTAAAGATTTCTTACAGGTTCAGCCCCCAAGGTTTAGCAGGAACTGGCCTGCCAAAAATTGGTCCTTTCCTGACTCCACAAGATCACAAAGGGGCAGGAACAGACGCTCTAGGGGCAGAAATCAATCCAGAGGAGGTGCCTACAGAGGACGACAGTGGCAAGGCAATAACCGAGGCACAGACACAACCACTGCCACTGCAACAGGACAATCACAGTGACTTGACTCTGACTCCGCCTACCAGGGAGCAAATAGCAGCACCATTAGGCGGAAAGTTAGCCTTATTCTCGAAAAATTGGCACTATATTACAAAAGACAAGTGGATTTTGCAAACCATAGACCAAGGCTACCGGTTCCACTTCCACACTTTACCAGTAAAAGAGGAATGCCAAACCTGCCCCCAAATCAAAAATAGAAGCCCTGCACCAGATAGCGGAATTAATAAAGATGAGAGTTGTGGAAAGGGTACCAATAACAGAACAGGGCAAAGGATTCTACTCCAGACTCTTCCTAGTACCAAGAAAAGAGAAAAACTGGAGACCTATTCTCGACCTGTCCATCTTAAACACATTCATCATTGTCCCAAAATTCAAAATGCTGACCCTACAGCAACTTCTTCCCATGCTGGGCAAGGAGTGTTGGCTGGTAACTCTAGATCTCAAGGAGGCATACCTGCACATCCCCATTCGACCAAATTGCAGAAGATACCTCAGATTTCTTGCAGGATCAGAGCATTATCAATTCTCAGCATTGCCCTTTGGCTTATCTACTGCGCCCAGAGTATTCACAAAATGCCTGGCATCAGTAATCGCTCACTGCAGAGTACAGGAATCCAAATTTATCCATACCTGGACGACTGCCTGTTACAAGCGGACAACAAAAGCAAGCTGACAACAGATTTACAAAGGGTCATTTACTTGCTACAAGGCCTGGGATACACAGTCAATTTACAAAAGTCAAGGCTGATACCATCCCAGACAAGAACCTTCTTGGGCGAATTGGACACAGTAAAACAGATGGCATTCCTAACTGCAGAAAAACAAAAAGAGCTCCCTCTTTACTTCTTGGCATTAACAAAGCAGAACAAACTAACAGCAAGAAAAGTTCTGCAGGCCTTGGGCTTCATGGCATCATGCATAATCTTGGTCCCACATGCCAGACTGCATATGAGAAAGTTACAGTGGTACCTAAAGAATTTATGGTCTCAACACAGGCACAGCTTAGAAACAGAAATACCACTAATCCCATGCTTAAAACAGGAGTTCCTATGGTGGGCTCGGGCATGCCAGTCAAACCCAGGCTTACCCTTCCACAACTTTCCAGCAAACCAAACCATCACAACGGATGCCTCAGACCTAGGATGGGGGGCACATATGCTGGACAAATGCGTACAAGGACTGTGGACTCAGGACCAGCTGCACCTGCACATAAACCAAAAAGAGATGCTGGCAGTAAAACTGGCAATCCTAAAATTCAGACCATTCCTCAAAGAAGGGCATTTGATGATAAGGACAGACAACACCACAGTCATGTGGTACATCAACAAACAGGGAGGCACTCATTCTTACCCCCTATGCAGAATGACTTTGGACCTTTGGAATCTGGCTCTCAGCTACAACATCCAGTTACAGGCAATATTTGTACCGGGAAAAGAGAACACCCTAGCAGACACTTTAAGCAGAACCACCTCGGATGCTCACGAATGGATGCTACACCCGGACATCTTCAAGGCCATCACAAAGAAATGGGGAATGCCACAAATAGATCTATTCGCTTCCCCACAAAATCACCAGCTCAAAAAATTCTGCACAAGGACATTCCACCCACTTGCATGGAAGGTGGACTCTATCCTTCAGCTGGAAAGGCCTGACAGCATATGCATTTCCACCTCTTCCCTTGATGCACAAGGTACTACTGAAAATCAAAGAGGAACGTCCAAGGATAATCCTGATAGCTCCGAACTGGCCAAGGCAACACTGGTACCCATTGCTGAGGAGCATGTCTCGGGAGAAAATGTGGTCAATACCCCTGATGCCTCTGATGTTAACTCAGAACAACTACAACATCATACATCCAAACCTAAAAACCTTGCAACTGACTGCCTGGAACATCTCATAGCAGTAACTAACCCAGACCTTTCACAAAGGGTTAAAGATATTATCCTTGAAGCCCACAGACCTTCAACAAGAAGGAACTATGCAGGAAAATGGAAACGGTTCGTCATTTGGAGTACTGAAAGAGGAAAAGATGTGTCGAACATAGATATTGCTAACATTCTGGAGTACTTGGCAGAGCTACTACATACAGGCCTGTCCTATTCCTCCATCAAGATACATGCATCAGCTATTTCAGCAGAATACAGCTTTGGTCCTCCTGTCTTTTCACACCCTCTACTCAGGCAGTTCCTCAGAGGAATCAAGAATGTAAAACCTCCTAGGAAACCACCATTACCAGCATGGGACTTGAATTTTGTACTAGAAAAGTTGACACTCCCTCCGCTTGAACCAGCAGCAACAGCAGATCTACAACACCTGTCATGGAAAACTGCTTTCCTACTGGCAATTACTTCAGCAAGGAGGGTTTCGGAACTACAGGCCTTAATGGCAGTGCAACCCTTCCTAATCTTCCATCAAGATAGGGTGTCCATGAGAACTAATCCTACATTTATGCCTAAGGTGGTATCCAGAGTGTCTTTAAACCAGGCAATCCACCTACCTACCTTCTTTCCCAATCCACAAAACAGAGGTGAAAGAATAATGCATACCTTGGATGTACATAGACAGTTACGCTACTACCTGGACAGAACCAAAGGTAACAGAAAAACTGACCAGCTATTTGTGGCCTATGCAACAGGAAGGGAAGGAAAAGCAATCTCCAAACAGACAATCTCCAAATGGATAGGAAATTGCATAAGATTCTGTTACTCCTACCATGGAAAACCAATTCCACAGAACATAAGACCTCATTCTACAAGGGCTACAGCCACTACCACAGCTTTCTTAAGAGGAGTGGCAACCAAGGACATTATTGAGGCGGCTACTTGGACCTCCGTGCATACATTTGCCAAGCATTATAATTTACCTCTATATTCTAGATCCCGAGCAGGGTTTGCCACTGCTGTACTGCAAGGGATCCTGACTACACCATAATTATTATTCCTCCTCCCCTAGTTTGGCTATGGTATTCTACCCATTTCTTATGACTGCAGATGCATCCATGAAGGACATAGTACAGTTTTGTACCTACCATAAATGTAGATGTCCGAACTGGATAGCATCTGCAGTCAGGATTACCCTCCCTCCTTCCCCTCTGCGGTACTCCTAGGGTACTTACCCTCCTAATAGCTAGCTGGGGGGGGGTCTCTTATGGTGTATTTGTTTGTATATATGTACATACATGTTTATTTTTGTGTTCGCCTTCTACTATTTTGGAAACATTGGCATTTATCCAAAATTTAGCTTTCCAAGAGGGCAATTGGCATCTGGGGCAAGAAACACTGAGGAAAATGGCGTCGGGTGATGCCTTTATACCCGAAGACCAGCAGAGATGACGTCGGGTGGAGTGCGACATCAGCCGAAGCCGGACCCAGACTTTGGAATCCG